>NC_057803.1:302219349-302418230 GCF_018294505.1 Triticum aestivum | reverse complement strand
CGGCGCCGCGCCTCCTCCGCCCTCGTCCTCATGCCCGGTGGCCGGCGCCGCCGCCCCGCCATCTCCGGTCGCCTGAGCCGCCGGAGCTCCGGTCGCCCGAGCCGCCGGCGTTCCTTGCCGCCGCCGCGGGCCACCACCACCGCCGCCCACGCCTCCTCTCGCCGGATCCGGCCCGGCCCCGGCCTCTCCCCTCCATCTCCGGCCACCACCGCGATCGCCGGTCGACGAACCTCGGGAGACGCGCCGGTGAACAGTACCGATCTGGATCTAAGATATTTTGGATCGGTTGACTTTCTCCTCCCGAAACCATAATTTTTGTACAAACTTTGACCGGCTATATCTTCGCATCCGTAGCTCTGTTTTGGGCATATAGCATATCAAAAAGTTTGTCTAGATGAGTACATCATTTCATTCCATTGCATAATTTTCATTGGAGTTCATCTTGATGCCCGAAATTCTGTTAGAAGGAGGCTTCGTGAGTTAATTGTCAGATCTGCTAGTTCATCTTAGACTTTTGTCATTTTTGCCATGATTATTGTGTGCATGTTATGCCTGCGAGTCCTACATATGTTTTGTTAAGAATTTTGTTATATTTCCAAATGTGCCACCCATGCATTTTTAGGATGTGTGTGGTGACTTGTGCAAGCTTGCAAAGTGAGGCACCCGATAAATCTGTTTTCAGGGACTTAGTAGTTTTCACTAAGTCTGGGAATGTTTAGTTCATGATGCCATATGTTCATGCTGTTTCCTAGTGATCTGTGCCTCTTTTGAGGATGATCAGTAAAGGAGTTTTGTTAATCTTGTAGTGCTCTATCCATCCATGTCTTTGTTTGCAATTATGGAGCACCCTAGCTTGAGTCAATCGAGCTCTACTTTTGCTTCGTTGTGAATCTGGGAAGATCGTCAACTTGTTTGCGATTTTGCCGATGTTATTGTAGTTTATCCGTGCATGCTATGCCATTGTTCTTGCCATTTCTAGATTGTATTTTGTGCATTCTTTATGGGTGTATGCTTGTCTTGCCATGACTTGCACCGTGGTGAGTGCATCGAGCTCGTAAACATGCCTTCGTGAGTTATATTTCAGCATGTCCCAGTTTTCACTAAGTCTGAAAACTGATTATGTTTTTGCTATGTTCGTGTGCTTGTTAGTATATTTTGTGATCCCTTTTGGCTCAAGGTCACTAAGGGACTTTTGTTAAGCTTGTTGAGTAGCTCCATGCCATGTCTTTCTTTGTCATGTTCAGGTCCTGTAGCATGTTGGTTTGCTGCTCCGAAGAGGGCTTCATGATCTGAAATTCCAGACAAGTGTTAATTTCACAAAGTCTGAGATCTGTTTTATCATTTGCGTTTTTTCCATGCTTGTTTGAACCTCTTAATTGATGATTTGGCCGTAGCTCAGTGTCAGACTTTTGTTAAGCATCTTGTGTGCATCCCTTCCATATATTTCATTTTCATGTTTGGGTGCTGTAGCATGTTCATTTCATTGCATTTAGATGCCTATTTGCTGTAAATCGCAGACCGGTGTCATATTTGAATCGGTTGCCATTTCCAAACCGTAACTCCGATTCCAGCGTTCTTTATATCGTTTTCAAGCGATTTCATTCCATCTTTCTAGTGTCACACTTGGATTTCCATGTTGAGGCCAGGTTCATGCATTTCCTGTCATATCTTGCATTTTGCATCCCGCATCGCATCCCGCATAGGATATCATCATTGCATCATATCGCTTGATCCTTGCACGTGGTTGATTGTGTCCTTGTTGCTTGTTTGTCTTGTTTGGGTAGAGCCGGGAGACGAGTTCGCTAACGAGGATCCCGTTGAGTTTGCTTTTGAGGATCCAGTCAACTCTGACAACTGTGCAGGCAAGATGATCGTACCCTCGAAATCACTACTATCTTTGCTATGCTAGTTTGCTCGCTCTTTTGCTATGCCAATGCTATGATGCCTACCTTTTGCTTGTCAGCCTCCCAATTGCCATGTCAAAACTCTAACCCACGATTGTCCTAGCAAACCGTTGATTGGCTATGTTACCGCTTTGCTCAGCCCCTCTTATGGCGTTGCTAGTTGCAGGTGAAGATTGGAGGTCGTTCCTTGTTGGAACATTTATTTACTTGTTGGGGATATCATTATATTGCCATGTTATCTTAATGCATCTATATACTTGGTAAAGGGTGGAAGGCTCGGCCTCTCGCCTAGTGTTTTGTTCCACTCTTGCCGCCCTAGTTTTCGTCATATCGGTGTTATGTTCCTAGATTTGCGTTCCTTATGCGGTTGGGTTATAATGGGAACCCCTTGATAGTTCGCCTTGATTAAAACTTTTCCAGCAATGGCCAACCTTGGTTTTACCATTTGCCACCTAGCCTTTTCTTTCCCTTTGGTTCTGCAGACTCAAGGGTCATCTTATTTTAACCCCCCCGGGCCAGTGCTCCTTTGAGTGTTGGTCCAAACCGTCAGCCGCCGGTGGCTACCAGGGGCAACTCTGGGCTGGCCTACCGGAAGTTTAGACAATCTGAGTGTGCCCTGGGAAAGAGATATGTGCAGCTCCTATCGGGATTTGTCGGCACATTCGGGCGGTGTTGCTGGTCTTGTTTTAACCTGTCGAAGTGTCTTGAGTTACCGAGATACTGAGTCTGATCGGAATGTCTTGGGAGGAGGTCTATTACTTCGTTGACCGTGAGAGCTTGTCATGGGCTAAGTTGGGACTCCCCTGCAGGGATTGAATTTTCGAAAACCGTGCCCGCGGTTATGGGCAGATGGGAATTTGTTAATGTCCGGTTGTAGACAACTTGAACCTTAACTTAATTAAAACGAATCAACTGAGTGTGTTACCGTGATGGCCTCTTCTCGGCGGAGTCCGGGAAGTGGACACGGTGTTGCAGTAATGTTTGCGCAGGTTGTTCTCTAGTTTCTCGCTCGTGCTTTGACTCCTCTTCTCGCTCTCTTTTGCGAATAAGTTAGCCACCATACTTGCTAGTCGCTTGCTGCAGCTCCACTCATTTTGTTACCTTGCCACACCTATAAGCTTGAATAGTCTTGATCGCGAGGGTGCGAGATTGTTGAGTCCCTGTGGCTCACAGATTACTATTACACCAGATGTAGGGGCTGATGATTCCGCTCCAGGGGACGCGTATGAGCTCAAGTGGGAGTTCGACGAAGACTCTCAATGATACTGCGTTTCCTTTCCCGATGATCAGTAGTGGTGCCCAGTTGGGGGTGATTGGGACCGTGTCGCATGTTGGGTTCTCTTTTATTTTGGCGCCGTAGACGGGCCATGAGTGTTTGGATGATGTAATGTTATTTATGTACTTGATTGACGTGGCGAGTGTAAGCCAACTATGTTATCTCCCCTTTTATTCATATTACATGGGATGTTGTGAAGATTGCCTAACTTGCAACATATGCCTTCAATGCGATTATGTCTCTAAGTCGTGCCCCGACACGTGGGAGCTATAGTCGCATCGAGGGTGTTACAGCTGACCACCCAGAAGTGATGCCGAGTCCGGGCTCCTATGCCTTGGTCCTGGACGCCATCTTTGCTATGGACAGACGAGCCACGCATTTCTCGCGAGTTCTGATAGACGGAGGCAGCATCATCAATATCCTGTACAAGGACACCATGGAGAAGTTAGGAATCAAGCAAAGACAGCTTCAGAACAGCTGAACTGTGTTCCACGACATTGTTCCTGGGCTTTCGTGCTCGCCAATCGGCAAGATCCTGATGGACGTCCTCTTTGGGGACAAAGATCACTTCCGTAGAGAGCCTATTTGGTTTTAGGTGGTGGATCTTGAGAGCCCATACCATGCGCTGCTTGGCCGACCTACCTTGGCCAAGTTCATGGCGGTCCCCCATTACGCCTACCTCAAGATGAAGATGCCCAGTTCCAGGGGAATTCTGACTGTGGCTGGCGACTACCGGAAGTCGTCTGCTTGCGCAGCTGACAGTAGTCGTTTGGTCGAGTCCCTGGTAATCATGGCTGAGAAGCGGCTCCTTGAGCGAGTTGTGGCGATGGCCGGCAAGCAGCCTGAGGTATCACCCAACCCAAAAGAGTCGGAGGCTGAGGGTTCGTTCAAGCCGGCCAAAGAGACAAAGAAGATACCCTTGGACCCGGAGCACCTGGAGAGGTACGCCGTCGTAGGTGCAAACCTCGACAGCAAATAGGAAGGCGAGCCCGTCGGTTTCCTCCGTGAGAATCGGGTCATCTTTGCATGGTCCCCCAAAGACATGCCAGGTGTATCGACGGAATTCGCCGAGCACAAGTTACATGTCCAATCTGATGCAAAGTCGGTCAGACAGCCCTTGCGCCGCTTATCAGAAGAGAAGAGAAGAGTTGTCGGAGAAGAGATAGCCCGACTCCTAGCAGCCGGCTTCATTATGGAAGTGTTCTTTCCAGAATGGCTAGCAAATCCAGTCCTGGTACTAAAGAAGAACAAGCAGTGGCGAATGTGTATTGACTACACGAGCCTCAACAAGGCCTGCCCCAAGGACCCATTTGCTTTACCAAGAATCGATCAGGTGATAGACTCCACAGCCGGATGCGAGCTGTTGAGTTTTTTGGATGCATACTCAGGATATCACCAGATCAAGCTAAACCCAGCTGACAGACTGAAAACCGCCTTCATCACGCCGTTTGGAGCCTTCTGCTACCTCACCATGACGTTCGGCTTAAGGAACACCGGCGCCACCTTTCAGCGTTGCATGCAGGAGTGCCTCCTCAAGCAGCTCGGCAGGAACGCCCATGTTTACGTGGACGACGTGGTGGTGAAAACGGAAAAGCGTGGAACACTGCTGGAAGACCTCAAGGAGACTTTTGAGAACCTGCGCCGATTCCAGATCAAGCTCAACCCCGAGAAGTGTGTCTTCGGAGTACCAGCTGGCCAGCTCCTAGGCTTCTTGGTCTCTGAACGTGGCATAGAATGCAGCCTAGTAAAAATCAAGGCCATTGAGAGAATGGAGGTACCCAGCCGACTGTTGGATGTGCAGAAGTTCACCGGCTGCTTAGCGTCCATCAGCCGATTCATTAGTCGGCTGGGCGAGAAAGCTCTCCCCTTATACCAACTCATGAAGAAGACCACTTTTTTCAAGTGGAACCATAAGGCGGACGAAGCTTTTCACCAGTTGAAGAAGATGCTGACTACTCCACCCGTCCTTGCAGCTCCGACTCCCAAGGAACCTATGCTCTTGTACATCGCCGCCACCAGCCGGGTAGTCAGCATGGTCATTGTAGTGGAACGCAAGGAGGAAGGCAAGGCGCTACCGGTCCAGAGACCAGTATATTACCTGAGCGAGGTACTGTCGACCTCCAAGCAGAACTACCCCCACTACCAGAAGATGTGCTATGGCGTACACTTTGCTGCCAAGAAATTGAAGCCTTACTTTCAAGAGCATCCAATCACGATGGTCTGCACGGCCCCAATTGCCGAGATCATTGGTAGCCGAGATGCTTCTGGCCGAGTGGCCAAGTGGGCCGTAGAGCTAGCTCCCTACACCATCCACTACCAACCCCGCACCGCCATCAAGTCACAAGCACTGGCCGACTTCCTCGTCGACTGGGCCGAGACCCAGTACCTACCTCCAGCGCCTGATTCCACCCATTGGCGGATGCATTTCTACGGCTCCAAGATGCGCACCGGCTTGGGAGCCGGCATCGTCCTCACCTCCCCCAAAGGCGATAAGCTCAAATACGCGCTGCAAATCCACTTTACCGCCTCCAATAACGTCGCCGAGTACGAGGTGCTCATTCACGGGCTCCAGCTTGCCAAAGAACTTGGCATCCGCCAGATCTTGTGTTATGGCGACTCGGACTTAGTGGTCCAGCAATCATCCGGCGACTGGGACGTGAAAGAGGCAAACAAGGCGAGTTACTGTTTCCTCGTGCAGCAACTTAACGGGTATTTCGAAGGGTGTGAGTTTCTCCATGTGCCAAGAAACGACAACGACCAAGCAGATGCCTTGGCACGAATAGGCTCTACCCGCCAAGCAATACCATCTAGCGTCGCCCTTCAACGCCTCCTCAAGCCGTCTGTCAAGCCTTCACCAGAATCAGACTCCATTTTTGTGCTGGCTCCTCCCGAAGACGATGGATCCGACTCCAGGGCTCCGGCAGTCGGAACGGGGATTTTGGCGGAAGACCCTAAAGATGCCACAGTCAAACCCGGCCCGGGGACTGCGGTGGCAGACTCGAAGACTCCAGAACTCGGCCCAAGGACCGCACCAGTCGGCCTAGGGACTTCATCAACCCAGCAAGCGACTGTTGACTCCAACCCGCCGCCTCCCAGCCCAACCGCCCTCATCCAAGTCACAGTTCTGGCAGTCGAAGAAATAGCAGCACCCTCATGGGCCCAGCCCATCCTCAAATTCCTGGTGAACAAAGAGCTGCCGACTGATGAGACCTTAGCTCAGCAAATACAATGTCGGGCGGCAGCCTACACCATAGTCAACAGAGAACTGGTCAGACGCAGCATCACTGGTGTCTACCAGTGCTGCGTAGAGCCAGAGCAAGGCCAAGCGATTCTCAAAGACATCCATCAAGGAGAGTGCGGCCACCATGCGGCTTCAAGAGCACTGGTCGCCAAAGCCTTTCAACACAGTTTCTTTTGGCCAACTGCCTTGGAAGAGTCCAAAGAGTTGGTCCAAAAATGCAAAGGCTGCCAGAAGTTCAGCTCCAAGCCGCACCAGCCAGCTTCTGCACTCAAGACCATCCCCATTGCCTGGCCTTTCGCAGTTTGGGGTCTAGATATGGTGGGACCATTCAAGATAGCACGAGGTGGTTTAACTCACTTACTTGTCGCAGTGGACAAGTTCACCAAGTGGATAGAAGCAAAGCCAATCAAGAAGCTGAATGGTCCGACTGCCGTAACTTTCATCTCTGATATCACAATTCAGTACGGCATACCACACAGCATCATCACCGACAATGGGCCCGTTTCTGCGCAACACAGGGCATCCGACTGGACCTAGCGTCTGTCGCCCATCCGCAGTCAAACGGCCAAGTGGAGCGAGCAAACGGCCTCATCCTGTCCGGCATCAAGCCTCGGCTGATCGAGCCTCTAGAGCGCTCGGCTGGCTGCTGGCTCGACGAGCTGCCAGCCGTCCTCTGGAGTCTGCGCACGACTCCAAACAAGTCAAGCGGCTTCACGCCCTTCTTCCTCGTCTACGGTGCCAAAGCTGTCATCCCGACGGACATAGAGTTCGACTCCCCACGAGTCACTATGTACACCGAGGAGGAAGTAGAAGAAGCGCGACAAGACGGTGTCGATCTGCTGGAAGAGGGCCGACTGTTGGCACTCAGTCGGTCCAGCATCTACCAGCAGAGCCTGCGCCGATACCACAATAGGAAGGTCAGGCCAAGATCTTTCCAAGAAGGCGACCTGTGCTCCGACTGATCCAGCGAACAGCCGGCCAGCAGAAGCTGTCGGCACCTTGGGAAGGCCCTTTCATCATCAGCAAAGTACTGGGCAACGACTCCTACTACCTGATTGACGCTTAGAAGCCCCGAGCACGCAAGAGGGACGACTCCGGCAAGGAGACAGAGCGGCCATGGAATGCAAATCTCCTCCGAAGATTTTACAGTTGATGCAGTATGTACCACGCTATCTTTTGTATTAAAGTACCAAGACTTTGGGCCCCCCGAGATGAGCTCGGGGACTGCCCTCTTTTGTCTGTATGATAAAAAATATGCCTACAAGTATGTTACTCTTTGTCATGCCGCTTGGCACCGGGCTCGACGAGTCGGCCCGGGGACTTGCCGCCTTGCACTATGAAAATGCTTCCTGCAGCCGGACAAGTAGTGTGTAACACCTAAACCGTCTTCTGTCCGAAGCCGCAGCTCGTAGAGCGACTGTGCGGTGGGCAGAGGTAAGGTAGAATGGGTGTTCGCATGAAAAATGGTTAAGGACTCAAAGCATAGAACATAGCTCAAGACAGCTTCCACCCTTTCTCGCAAACCGACTCTCGGATAGTCGGATTGCCTCATTCTATCCAACTTACTCAAAAACTCTTAAAAACGGCTAAGTACTCGCTTTCCCAAAGTAGCCAAGCACTTGATCCAGCAACAGTCCGCCGAGCGGCTGTCCGATTGGCAAGGCAGGCAACTAAGAGAAAGCGACAAAGGAAAAAAGCCAAAAGAGCAATGAGCAAGAAAAGATAGAACTCAGATAAATATATTTACATAACATAGGCCCTTGGCCGAATTTTTGAGCAGAGGTTCAAAATACACCCCGCGGGTGGAATTGTGCGAATTAACAAGTTCTTCAAAAACTACTGATGCAGACAAAACAAAGATATAGCGGCAGCTTAGGAAGTAGCAGACGGATTCGGAGGGTCGAAGGAGGCGCCAGCGCCAGGCGTCGGGGCGGCCGGCTGGCTACTCTCGGCTTGATCGCCTCCGGCGGCAGTCAGGTCGGTCGCATGCGGCTCGTTGCTGGAGGCACGGTCGAGCTGAGGCTGGCCGTCTGCTCCGTCTTCTGGTGCCTCCGCCTCACCTCTGTCCTCCGCCTCGCCTTCCTCCTCGACGCTGGAGCCAATCACCTCCGTCGAGTCCTCGCCGTAGTCTGGGTTCATCCCAAACCACTCTGGCGGTACCTCCTCGCCGTCTTCAGACCGCTCGGGGATGAAGATGCTAGTGTCAGTGTACTCGGCGATCGCCGCAGCATGCTTGACAAGGGCGTCCTTCGCAGCCGCCAGCTCCGGCTGGGCCTTCGACCGAAGTGTGGCCAGCCGGTCCAGATCAAGCCCCGGATACCATGCCTTGACGAACTCCAAGGCCCAGCGCGCTCCAGCTCGGGCCGAAGAGCCCTTCTAGGCCTCAAGGCGACCAGCCGCGACATCTAGCCAGTCGGCCGTCAGGCTGGGGGTGCGCGGAGCCTGCATATCCGGCCACAGGGCGGCAATCGCCTGGGCACCAACAAGCTGAAGCCGGCGCAGCATCCGGTGAGTTGGCCGAAGGCGAGCCTCGATGCTCAGGATGTGCTCGTCAAGAGTTCGGGGGGCACCGGCTGCAATCTCTGCGCCCTCCGCCCTCCGACCTTCACGGTCAGCCTCGATGACTTGGATGGCGGCCTGCGACTGCCTAGGGAAGAAGTCTGTAAAGACAGGAAGAAACTAAGAAGCTAGTCAAAAACCAAGAGTCGGCACGACTTAATCGGCAGCTCGAAGAAAGAAAATAAAGAGGCTCACCATCAACGATGTCTTCAATCTCGTGGAAGCCAGAGGACAGCAGCATCTCCTTGTCAGACCAGGAGGAGAGCTCGCTCGCGAACTCGGCCAGGAGGGTGGTTTCCATCTCCTCTGCCTCGCTCTGTGACTTCACAAGCAGCTCATTCTGCTCTGCCAATTGAGTGGCCGGCAGATCACGCTCCGTGGCGAGCTTGCTGCACTCCTCCTCTTTGGCATGCAAAGAGGAGTTGGCGTCGCTCAGCTACTGTTGAAGAGCAGCGTTGGCCCCTGAGAAGAAGAAAGAAAGAAGGCGTCAAGCCACCAGTAAAGAAGGTCGCCGGGGAGATCCGGCCCGACTGCTCAGCAGTCAGCCCGAATCTCGGGGACTATAGCCCGCGGGTGCGCCAGCGCGCCCCCGCGAAGAAGGAAAAGGACTTACTCCGGCTCTCCGACAGATCGACGGTCCGCTTGCCCAGCTTTGCAACGTTACGGTTGAAGGTAGTGACGCGGAGGTTGTGGTAATCCTGCGATGAACGTTTCAGACAAAAAGTTAATACCCAAAGTTCATCAATTGGAGTTCCGGGCTGCCTGCTCAGCAGCCAGCCCGAAACTTGGGGACTAGACCCAGTGGGTGCGCTGGCGCGCCCCCACAGGGAGGAACAAGAAAAACAAAGGCCAAAAGGAAAAACATACTCGGACGGCTGCCCGCGACGCCAGGTACGCCTTGGTGCAATTCTGGAGAGCGTCGCCCTCGGCACGAAGCTTCGCCTGGACGTCTAGAAGCGTCTGGTTCAGCAGCCCTGTGTCGCATCCTCGCACCCACCCAACGGGCGCGGTGCTCATCGCCTCGGCGTCTGGGATCGCCGAGCTGGCAGCGCCGGCTTCCAGGGGGCGGGGTGCCGAAGTCGCCTTCTCTAGATGGCGGCGCGTTGGCGAGCCGACTTGGAGGAGTAGTCTTGCCACGGCCTCGTCTTCGGTCGGCGGCACCGGAGGGCCCGCCGGCTGCTTGCCCTGCGCACCTTCAGACGGCGGCGGAGGCGGCGGCAGAACGTTCGCATCCGGCGTACAGGAGTCGCCGCCCTCCCCCTCCACGACGGGGTTCTCCCCGCCGGCTTCCCCAGTCTGCCCCGTGAACTCTGGAGGCGGCGGCGCAGAGTTCAACGGGGTGACAAGCACCGCCGACTGGCGGCGTGCGGCTTCCTCAGCCTTCTGCTTCGCCGCGGCGGCGGCTTCGGCCTCCGCTAGTTTTTTCTTAGCGGAGGCCTCCACCCGGTCGGCCTCCGCCTTCTCCAGGCGGAGGGCCTCTACTTCATTGCGCTTCTCCTAGGCATTCCGCTCCGTCGCCTCCTGGAGGTCAGCAGTGGGGTCAATCCGCCGACCCCAGGTGGTGGACGTCTCCGCTGACCCCATGACGGAGGCGGCGGTGACCCTCTCAAGAGAGAGGGGAGCCCTGAAGCAAGAGGGGCAAGCAGAGACTCAGACAAAATCACAAAGAAAGAATAAAACTTTGAAGACAGGATACTTATGCAGAGACCAATGGTGGCTTCTTCACTTCCTTACGAAAGCGGATGGCCTTCGCGGCCGCCTCGTCCCGCCGGGTCGCCGCAGCTGAACCCTTGGGCTTCTTTGGCCGACAGCCGAACAAGGTCGGCACGGCCCTGCGCTTCTTTCCTCCGCTTGGAGCGCCTCGCGCAACAGAAGAGCCTGCGCCAGGCTGGCTGGCTCCTGGCCGATGGCGAGGGGCGACTTCTCCCTCGGTGTCGTCATCAGGCCAGTCGGCGGAAGTGGCCGAAGGCCTGAAGTCGCTTGTTGTTCCTCCTCCTCCCTCAGCGTCGTCCTCCAAAGTCGCCGCCCCCAGATCGGGGTCATCGACGTCCCTCTCCGCCCGGTCGGCAAGGAACTTGTGAGCCGGCCCTGAGGTGCCGGCTGGTGGGTGGAGGAGGGGATCCTAACCAAAGCCGACTGGTCAAAACAAAACTCGGCAAGAAAGAAGACAATCCAAAGAAAGAAAGGAAAGGTGACTCACCACGGGCGGGGGATTGGCGCGAGAGTACGGCTCCTTGCCGAACCGCCAATCCTCTAGGAGCCTGCTGTCCGAGAGGTAGTTCACCATGAAGGCCACCTCTTTGTGAGGCATGTCCTTGGTGCACATCCGACTCGGGTCATGGTGCCCGCTCATCTGGCATATCATATGGGGGCGGCCTTGGAGTGGGAGAACTCGGCGCTAGACGAAGGCGGCCAGCAGGTCCGGACCAATCAGACCCTCCGACTGCATCAGCACTCGGAGTCGCGTGATGGCGCCGGCTCCCGCAGGCGTCAGCGACTTGGCCCGGTACGACCAGTTGGGCAGTCGCCCAGCTGGCGGGTCGGCTTCGAAAGCCGGCAGGTTGACACAGTCCCCCTCGTGGAGGCGTTCTTGACGTAGAAGTAGGATCTCTGCCACATCTTCACCGACTTGATCAGCGAGATGGAGGGGAAGGGATTGTCGGCCCCCAACCTTTGCATGACGATGAAAGCGCCGCACTGAGCCGGCACGCCCGCCGCCTGGGTGCCGAGCTTGGAGAAGAAGAACTCCACCCAGAGCTCGAGGGTGGGGAGGACTCCGAGGAAGCCTTCGCACATGGCCACAAAGGCGGACAGCAGCACCACTGCGTTGGGGGTGAGGTGGTGCGGTTGGAGGCCGTAGAACTCCAGGAAGGACCAGAAGAAACTGCTCGTCGGTAGCCCCAGTCCGCGCAGGCAGTGCGAGCGGAAGATGACCCGCTCGCCCTCCTGCGGTGCGGGGGAAATCTCCCCCTTCGGCGCAAGACGCACCTGCACGCGATCCTCGTCGGGGAGCCGACGAGTCCGGCGGAGGAACTCAATGTGGTCTTCATGAACTTCGGAGCCGTCCCAGCTGCCGGAGCGCACTGGGGGAGGCGCGGTGGCAGAGGAAGAACTCATCGCAAGCTGTCGCCGCAGCGTTCGCCGGAGCTTGGGCGCGCGGCGGGGAGAAGAAGAAGAGGATGGAGGAGAGTGAGGAGCAGCAAGAAGGAAGAGGACGAGGAGAAGTGGGAAGGAGGGGCGCGCGTGCCCCCCTCTTCCCCCTACTTATAGCCTCGTGGGCTGCGAAGCCGAGGGGGCGGACGTGGGGATTTACTACGCCCACGACCCCACGACCCCCACGATCCACGATAAAGTTACTGCGCGTAGTAACTCCACGGGAATCCCAACCGTCCACCGGGGCCGCAGCGGATCCGCTCGGGCGCCGAGGCGCGGTAGTGGCGGGCCCTGCCTATGGGCCTGTCTCGTCGCACGCGTAGGCTGGCAGGACGGACTAGCCACATGCCATCGCATGACAGGCCTAGAACGGGCGGCGGCCTGGAGGCTTAGCTAGCACGCCACTTAAATCCCGCTGTGACGTTCGAAATACTGAGCGAGTCGGAATTGAGTGAGTCCAAGTTGAGCAAGTCCGACTCCTTCTAGTCGGCCCGGCGGAAGTAAGTCGAAGGCCATGTGTTGAGCACCCGAAAAGAGAAACTGTTGAGGCTTCTCGGCCGATCGTCCGCGGCGCCTCAACAGATTCGGGGACTACTATCGGAGTAATGGGCCACGGGTAGGCCAACCCGAGGCCCAGAACCTTTCAAGACACCGGGCAGGCTGCGCCCCTCAAGACCCCAGGACGAAGAGCCACCTCCTGAGGAGTCGACAGTGAGACAGCCGACTGCCTGCACACGGCCAAGTCCCAGGGACGACTTCCAGAGAAGCCGGCTTTGGGGAGTCGGCCTGCGACTCCAACAAACCCCATGAACTCATCAAAGGGGACGAGGCAGGGGCGTGGCTATAGCGAAGCCCACCCCCGCCCCTCACCGAGGGCAGGCATGGCCACAGCACGCCGTACCCTGGAAGATCTCCGTGTGGCGTGGCACTGTTGCCATGCCGGCCCTGACATCAGCACCACAGGGCCGAATCTTGTACCCACGACGGCTTGTCTGTACGGCCTAGAGGCAGCAGGCCCCACCAGTCAGTGAGACCTCAGGAGACGGCAGGAGGACCACCAGTCGGACCCGTCGGGAGTCGGCCGATCCCTCCCCTGGGGCCCACGCGCCCTTAATCAAGATGTGATGGGGAGTGGCAACAGTGATCGCCTGCCAGGCGGTGGGCTGTTGCCACGACCTCATGATCAAGCCCGCGTCATCAGAAGCACGGCTACAGTAATCAGCAGCCAGCGAGACCCGCCCGTGGTGGACGCAGCCTGTCGGCTCCGTACCAGGCCAGACGGCAGGGCCCGCCAGTCGGCGGGCCCCATCGGTCGGCAGAGAAGACAAAGGCCAGAGGCACTGATGGCTGGGCCCGCGTCCAGCCGGATTACCATTGTACCCCTGGGGGGTAGGCCTATATAAACCCCCAGGGCACCCATGCAAAGGGTTGGAACCTATTAGGTCTAGACCAGACCATATAGAAGGGGGAGAGCTAGCCTTTCCCTCTCCTACCTCCAAGAAACAGCTCAAGGAGCAACCGTGTAAACACTTGGCCATAGTGATCATGTGGAGACCCCGCAGAGCAGCAGTAGGGGTATTATCTCCTCGGAGAGCCCTGAAGCTGGGTAAGATTCGCCGGCGTGCATGTCTTCGCCTCATCCCGTTTCCAGGCACCGGCGACGTTCTACTCGCCCCCACCATGATAAGCCATCCCTTGGCATATGTCGCACCTAACTCCCGACAAGTCTTGCATCTCTTTTCAACAAGAGTGTTGTCAACTTCGGTTATCTCTGTTTTATTCTTTTCTCAAAATGGTTTAACATTTCATGGTTCTTTGGTTTCACGCATTTGTCAACGAAGCAACTTAGTTTTACCTCTTATCTTCCTCTTCCTTTTCCATCCGGTCCCATCCTAGATCTCGGGACGAGATCCTCTCGTAGTGGTGGAGTGTTGTAACACCCCGGATACAACTTTCCATATTCGTAACTCGGACTCTTGCCTTTTCCAAAGATGCGATAGGATTTTCCCTTCGTGGTTGGGTTTTTGTCTTAGTTTTGCATTTTGTTCATGTCATGCATTTCATATCATGTCATCATGTGCATCGCATTTGCATACGTGTTCGTCTCATGCATCCGAGTATTTTCCCCGTTGTCCGTTTTGCAATCCGACACTCCCTCATGCACCTGGCGTCCCCTTTTATCTCTTTTCATGAGCGGGTGTTAAATCTTCTCGGAATGGACCAAGATTTGCCAAGCGGCCTTGGTACACCCTTGTAGACTGCCTGTCAAATTTCGTGACATTTGGAGTCCGTTTGATGCTCCAACGGTTAACCGGGGAACCGTAAAAGCCACTTGTGTGTTGCAGACCAACACCCCTCTAAATCAGCCCAACAACCCATCTGAACCACTCCCATGTCCTCTATCATCGGATCATGATCGTGTGGTCGAAAACTACACTCCATTTGCACACTCCAACCTCCTCCTAGCTATATATACGTGATCCCCTCCGAATTTCGCGCAGTCAAACCCTAGCTTCTTCATCCTCGCGCCGCCAGACACGTCCACCGTGGCCGGACACGTCCGCCGTCGCCGCCCGCCGAATCACGCGCAGCCACCTCAGTCTCCGCCGCCCCGCGCCCGCCATGGCCCGACAGGCCCGCGTCCGGCCCCCACGGGCCCAGCGCCGCCGCCCGGGATCTCCCTCGCCGCGCCGCCCGGCTCCGCCTCCTTGCGCCGCCGGACTCCCTCACCGCCTCACCTGGTCCGCCGCGCCACCACCGCACGTCGGCGTGCGCCACCACCGCCTTGCCTTCGCCATGCCACTCCTCCTCCTCAGCGCCGGCCACCGCGCATTGCCGCCGCCTCGCAAAGCCCGTCGTCGCCGTGCCCGTGTCGCGCCCCTCGTCACCGGTCGGCCACCGGACAACCTCGCCACCGCTTCGCCTCGTCACCGATGTCGCCTTCGGTTGCGTCCCCGACGAGATCCGGTTGCTCGGACCAGATCCACCAGCCCCGGCATTCAAACAGGCGCCTCCCGCATCTCAGATCCCTCCGTCCCGCTCGACCTCATCATGTTTTTCCCGAGGGTAATTTTCTACCAAGTCCCTGATTTCCTACATTCTGGTGCCCTGTTCAACTTGCCATAACTTCTTGTGTGATGCTCCATTTTGTGTGCATAATATATCAGAATGTTCACTGGGAGATGCTATTCATTTCATTCCATTGTGGCATGCTTGTTTGAGTCCATCTTGAAGCCAAATCATTGATGCAAGAGTGCTATAAATTGTTAGGTGCTGTTACTTATCAGAGTATGAGGATTTGTCATTTTTGTCACATTTGTTGTGTGCTGCATATGGGCATGAGCTCTACATGTGTTTTGATCTATGTAATGACATATTTATAGTGGTGCTTGCCATGTATTTTTGTGATCTTCATGGTGACTACCACAAGCATGCAAAGTAGCCTTCGTGATATTGCTGATTTTAGGGACTTAGGATTTTGCTAAGTTTTGTGCCTGCTATTTTTTTTATGCCATGTAAACATGATGCTACAGTGAGATCCATGCTTGTTTTAAGTTGCTTCAGTAAGGATGATTTGGACATATGGTTATTATCTATCCATCCATGCCCCTGTTTGAAATTATGGAGTGCCTTAGCATGTCTTAATCTTGCTCTACTTTTGCTATAAAATGTTCCTGGCAGATTGTTTACATGTTAATCAATTTTGCCATGGTTACTGTAGTTGATCCATGCATGCTATAAACTTGTTCTTGCCATGGTTAGATTCATGATCATGTCTGCTTGCTGGTAGTATGTTTATATTGTAATGCAATGCCTTGTGGTGAGTGATTTGAGCTCACAAAGATGCCTTCATAATTTTGTTTATGCCATGCTCAGTTTTTTGCTAAGTCTAAAACTGTTAATAAAATTTGCTATATTTACATTGGTGCCATCATATCTCCTATGCCTTTTTGGCTCATGATCAGTAAGGGACTTTTGTTCTATGCTTTTAGTAGATTCATGACATGCCTTGTATTGCTATGATATGTTCATGTACCAAGTCTGTGAAGCTGATATCTTTTGCACTTTTGCCATGCTTGTTTGAACCTGCTCTTGTGTGACTTAGTCGTAGCTCAGAGTTCATATTTTGTCAAGCATCTTGAGTAGATCACTTCCATGTGCTTTGTTGTTATGTTGGAGTGCAGTAGCTTAGTTTCTTGTTGCATTCTAGGTGGCATTGTGATGTTAATCGCAGAATTGTGCCATTCTTGTTTTGCTTGCCATTTGCAAACCGTGCATCCGATTCCGGTGATCTTTATATCGATTTTGACCGAAATCATCTCATCTTTCCAGAGGCACACTTGGTTTGCCAAGTTGATGCCTTGATCAATCTTTTCCTTCCAAAGCACGCATATGCATTGCATATCATGTCTCGCATATCATGCCATGTTTTGCATCATGTTGCTTGCGCATTGCACCGTGGTTGATTGCTGTTCCTTTGCGTGTGTTTCTTGCTTTGGGTAGAGACATTAGACGAGTACGTGATCGAGGAACCTGTTGAGTACTCTTACGAGGATCAAGCTTTCGGCAACTCTGAGAACTTTGTAAGCACGATGACCATACCCTTGAAATCACTTCTATCTTTGCTTGCTTAGTTGTTCGCTCTATTGCTATGTCGTGATACCTACCACTTGCTATATCATGCCTCCCATATTGCCATGTCAAGCCTCTAACCCTCCTTTCCTAGCAAACCTTTATTTGGCTATGTTACCGCTTTGCTCAGCCCCTCTTCTAGCGTTGCTAGTTGCAGGTGAAGATGAAGTTTGTTCCATGTTGGAACATGGAAATGTTGGGATATCATAATATCTCTTATTTAATTAATGCATATATATACTTGGTAAAGGGTGGAAGGCTCGGCCTTATGCCTGGTGTTTTGTTCCACTCCTTCCGCCCTAGTTTCTGTCATACCGGTGTTATGTTCCTTGATTTTGCATTCCTTATGCGGTTGGGAGTTATGGGAACCCCTTGACAGATCGCTTTGAATAAAACTCCTCTAACAAGGCCCAACCTTGGTTTTACATTTTCCTAACAACCTATCACCTTCCCTTGAGTTCTGCAGACTCAAGGGTCATCTTTATTTTAACCCCCCTGGGCCAGTGCTTGTCTAAGTGTTGGTCCGAACTTGTCAACCGCCGGTGGCCACCAGGGGCAACTCTGGGTTGGCCTACCGGAATCTTAGACAATCCGGTGTTGCCCTGAGAACGAGATATGTGCAGCTCCTGTCGGGATGTTGGCGCATCGGGCTGGCTTGCTGGTCTTGTTTTACCATTGTCAAAATGTCTTGTAACCGGGATTCCGAGTCTTATCGGGTCTTCCTGGGAGAAGGAATATCCTTTGTTGACCGTGAGAGCTTGTGATGGGCTAAGTTGGGACAGCCCTGTAGGGTTTTGAACTTTTGAAAGCCGTGCCCGTGGTTAGGGGCAGATGGGAATTTGTTAATATCCGCTTGTAGAAAACTTGACACTTAACTTAATTAAAATGAATCAACCGTGTGTGTAGCCATGATGGTCTCCTTCCGACGGAGTCCGGGAAGTGAACATGATTCTTGTGTTATGCTTGAATATAAGTAGTTTCAGGGTCACTTCTAGCTTCTCGACCGTTTCATTGCTTATCTTCTCGCTCTCATTTGCGTATATTAGCCACCATATATGCTAGTGCTTGCTGCAGCTCCACCTCACTACCCCTTTCCTACCCATAAGCTTAAATAGCCTTGATCGCGAGCGTGTGATTGCTGAGTCCCCGTGACTCACAGATACTTCCAAACAGATGCAGGTGCCGATGATGCCAGTGTAGGGGACGCTACCGAACTCAAGTGGGAGTTCAACGAGGATTTGGGCCGTTACTATGTGCCTTTCCGGTTGATTAGTAGAGGAGCCCAGTTGGGGCGATCGGGGATCTAGAATTTGGGGCTGTCTTTCTTTATTTTGGTTCCGTAGTTGGACCTGGATTGTATTCTAGATGATGTATGTTATATTTATGAATTGTGTGTAGTGGCAATTGTAAGCCGACTCTTTATCCCTTTCTTATTCAGTACATGGGATGTGTAAAGATTACCCCTCTTGCAACATGCCTACCATGCGGTTATGCCTCTAAGTCGTGCCCCGACATGTGCGAGATATAGCTGCATCGTGGGTGTTACAAGATGTCCACGAGACACCATGGACTACAGGATTGGTGGATGAGGATGATCCAGTTGTCCTTCATGCCCGCCTAGTAGTGGTCGTGTATGAAGGACAGGTGGGAGACTAGTGGTAGCATGTCGAAGGGCACGACGACAACCTCAGTAGGATCATCAAGTTGGTGTCTGGGCCACCTGCGAGGATCAGGCATCAACAAGCAGGGTGTCTTGAAAAGGGTCGGCCAGTTTTAGATGAGTACACAGTACATAGACACCGAGCATGCGCCCAGATGCACGATAATGAGTAGGTCCATATGATTACATATTTGCTCCAAGAGAACATCGGGGAAGGAACATATCTACGTGTCAGTCGGTTCTGCCATAGGGTTTTTTAGGGCGCTGAGTGATTGGGGTTTTCGGTGCCTATGAGCGAGCGGGGAAGTGGATTCGGGCGGGCGAGCGAGCGAAGAAGATGGCATGTGTGGACTAGCAGTGAGCGAGGGGGATATGGTACGAGCAAGCTACCGGGGAAGATGGCGCGGGTAGGCGGGCAGTGAGTGGGGTCAAATGGTGTGCGTCCAATGTTGGGGAAGAGAGGAGGAAGAAGATGGAAAGACGGGCAAGAAAATGCATTCAATATCAATTCTACTAGTACTACTACCAGGATATACTGTCGTTCGGAGTGTAAATATTTAAGCCGATGACATGTGGGTCTACCTCAAGAGGGCCCATATGTCAGTTAATGGAAGAGAGAGATGCGTAGGCATATTTGCGGAAGCATGCTCCACTGGCAAACATGATGGCAGTACAGTGTAAGGCTGATTTACTAACACCAACAGGCTAGCTCAGGTTATTAATTAGGTGTCCCATCTGTTGCAGCGTGTATTATCACTTCACTGTGAAGACTAGTTGAATAGTTCTCTCTCACCGAGATGGGGAATAATGGATCGCCAAGACTTCCTAATGACAGTATCCCTATGCCTCTACTCTCATCATGTCCAACAACAAGAAACATTGGCCAAGGCACCCGGAGCCAATTATGTTGGAGTGCTACTAGTATTTTGTGTCAAATTATGACCATCTATTTAACTAATAAAAATTTAATGCATGTCACCAAAAATCATATCACTGTATTCATATTTCAAACTAGTTTTTAATGGTATAGTTTATTATGACATGCATTGACACTTTGTTTGTTAAATTTATGGTCAAAATTTTACACTTAGTACGAAGCAGGCCAATAAACCAGGATGGATGTTTATATAGAGGTCAATAAAAAATCATCAACCAAGGTAGTAGTAAATGATGAGTGCCCGAAGATTTTTTTCAAAAAGTACTCTACAATGGGCTCGTTTTTGTGTTTAAGAACGTATTAATTGGAATGCATGCGTGAGGAACAAAGGACCTACAAGCATTGGTGAGTTTTCTCTTAATTCTTGCATGCAACGTTTTAATGAAGCTTGAAATATGAACATGTCAATGGCAGGAAGGAAAAGCCTCATGCATGCATGCAACACTCACACGTACACATGCGCGCACACAACACTCATGCATCCATGCGGCACACAGCACACGACGCAACACACATGCTCACGCTCAAGTGCTCAACCTACTCCCTCCGTCTGTGAAAGACTGTACATATAGAGATTTAGACATTGATCAAGAGGAACCAGAACTTCATGACATAATTAATGCCGAAAAGTATTGCAGACTTATGTGTGCATGCGACCATTGAGAGAATAAGACTAAATGAAGGTTGTTCCATGCTATAAGTAAGGATAGACATGCAGCCTATAGCTAGAGCATAAGCTGATGCATTAGTCAATCAATGCCGATTAGATTAAAGGCTAAGTGCATTGGAAGTGTAGATGTACAATCTTAGTTGGAAAAATTTCATGCTAGATTTATAGTTTTTCACAGACCGAGAGAGTACACATGCATGCACTCGCATACACAGCCAGGGTGGTTCGCGTGCAAGGGTTGGACTCCCGTCGTGCCTACGTAAAGTTTTGTTGAACTGATTTCTTTGCTCTGCCAACTAACAGGTGGGACCCAGAAACTAGGTGTCAATTTAACCAGTGAACAAAGTGCCACGTCGACTAAGTGGTTGGTCAGCAGGGTGCAATACGGTGCTCTACGGTGAGCTAGTGAGCGTATAATCACAGCAAAACTATATAGTGACCATATTGAGCGTATTGTTACATACATTGAACACAGTGTATTTTTCTCATTTCAAATTAAGCCATATTAACCAGAAAAGATGCAGTATGGACTAGTACTACTTTGATGTGTCTCGTCAACTCATCAAACAAGGAGAAGCTTGCTTACTACACCCTCTCCCCAGCCCATGCACGGTGGCTCACGGGACGAGGAGAAGCTTGCTTACTATGTACACCTATGCCCGCTCCCTCGCCCACGTGCACGGTGGGTCGCAGGACAAGGAGAAGGTTTTGACTAGAGCGCTCTCTCCCTCTCCCTCACCCTCGCCCTCGCGGTGGTCGTGCCACAATTCATTTGGTGTCAGACTACCAGAAGCATATTGTACTATAGTATCATCATTGTTGGACCTTCCGAAGAGGCGAAGAGCCAAGTGCATGGTTCACAGGAGTACGAATTGTTGAACCTCCCGAAGAGGTGAAGAGCCACACGCAATGTTTATAGGAGTTCTCATCCTAGTACTACAATGATAGTGAATGATCGCTACTGTATGATGCCGCCACGTCACCTATAGCCAAAGATGTGCCACCTTTTTTTCTCACAATGCGTGTTGGAGCCCGTGCAATAGCCACACATGTTGCACGTACACATAACACATTTACTTGTAACAAATTCTAATGGACAAATACTAGTATGCCACACAAGTTCATCTCCACTTCGTGTGATAAATTTGTGCACGACTACTCTACATATATTTACAGCGCTACCATTCACAATTTACCATACTCCACTTACATGTTATAGATGGGCTCCATGTCGTCCTCCAGGTTCTAGTCCCAGGTGTTCTTCATAGATGGCATGATCCATATGTCGGTGTTCTAGGAACGGGGGTACCCAGACTTGCCTGCCTGCGGCCCACGGCGTGGCCCTGCCAGTGGCCCGGCAAGGCCCAGCTTCAGCATCGACAGCTCAAGACCATCGCGAGGCGCCAAGCCTCGCAAGGAGGACGACGCCAAGACCTCCCTGGGGGGCAGCCTCACCAGGCTGGCTCCCGAGGAGCGGAGATATCAATGCAAGGTGCACCTGCGAGGTTCATATGACATGAGCCATGATGACCAAAGCCAGGCGGGCACCAGCGGGTGCAGTGTACCTGTTTCCTATTTGGTGCTAAGGAGGCAAGCGCAGGCACAGAGTCCGGAGGAATCGAGCAAAGGTTTCCATTTCGGTGCAACAAGACCAAGACCGCCAGGACGGCAGGACGACCAGGAGCTTTTGCAGGCGAAGACTACTTTTATCAGGATAACGTGTACTAGTTGTTTCCCTTTGAATTTGGACGTTGTGGGATCCCTTCCTACCTACATTTGGGAAGAGGACAAAGGCCACTATAAATAGGACCTAGCCACCACCATAGGGGGGACGAATCCAGTCCACCCTGACCACTTCACCAGCTCATCGAGCCGAAGAACACCTCACCTCCTGAGGCTGTTCATCCATTGTACTAGTTCATCCTCAGCCCCTCAAGGCCAATCCACCACAAAGCAGGAGTAGGGTTTTACACTGCAAGGTGGCCTGAACCTGGGTAAACTGTTGTGTCTCTTGTCCGTTGGGTCCGTTGAGCTAGGATGTAGGATCAGCGAGCAGGCAGGTTGGCAAGGACGAGTTCTACGCACGCACCCTAGTTTTCAAAACTCTCAAGGGACTACACAATGCCGAATCCGACATTTGGCGCGCTAGGTAGGGGTGCGTCGAAACCTCTCTTCTGCCGATCGACTCACTGCTGCTCCACTGCCTACATGGCTGACGACCGTTGAGCCCGTGCTGAGCGTTGGGTTGCCCTCACCGCTCGCGTCGCCCAGATGCCGCCCACCGGAGGGCCTCCCCGTCGTTCTTCATTGCCTGCCGCCACCAGCCGGGCGAGGCACGAGCAGCAAGCTTCATCATTGCACCCCTCCATGCGATGTGATGGAAGCACAGCCACCCCGTCACTGACTCCAGCCGGTTCGTCATCTCACGCTCATCGCGGGACGGCGGACGCGCAGGCTACGCTACTCATGGCGCGCAAGCTCCTGCGCTACCGCCCTATCGATGACTTCTATGAAGACTGGCTAGACCGCATCGCCGAGCTTGTCAGCATCGCTGGAGGCTCTCCTGCACCATCTCTCCCGCTGCCTCGCCAGCTGCCTGCTGCGGGTGATGTAGCCCCCGGAGCGCCTCCTCCACCTCCTCGTCAAGATGCCATCATCGAGCCAAGGTGCGAGGCCCCAAGGCGTGACCCACCGCACAGGACGCCCGCGCGGGAAGAAGAAAGTTGCCGGGTGGTCCAGCGGCTGCTAGCAGAGGCGCGTGTGGTCCTAGCACCGCCATGTCAAAACCACATGCTACCTGCCCTGGTGGCGCGCGAGCCCCAAGACCAGGCTCCACCCTCACGACGAGCACCCATGACTACCCCAGGCTGCCGCCACTTCACTCCAGAGCTCGCAGCGTCGTCTGGCCAGGGAAGTTCAAGCCCGACCTTCCTCCACGCTACGACGGCACCCCCAACCCCGCTGAGTTCATGTAGCTCTACAAGCTAAGCATTGAGGCGGCCAACGGCGACGAGAAGGTTATGGCGAACTGGTTTCCCAAGGCCCTCAAGGATGGGGCACGTTCTTCGCTCCTGAACTTTCCCCTGGGATCGATCTCCTCCTGGGCGAGATGCGCGAGCATTTCGTCGCCAACTTCCAAGGCACTCGCGACCACCCTCCTACCGCGGATGACCTGCGGCACATCAAGCAGCAGCCAGGAGAGACCCTACAAAAGTACATCTAGCGCTTCAACCACGTTCGTCTCAAGATCCCCAAGGTGTCGGACGAGGCCATCATCTTCGCATTCACTGATGGTTTCTATGACGTCAAGATGAGGGCAGAACTCGCCATACATGAGGACCTGTGCACGGCTCTGGAGATGTTCAACATGGCAACCAAGTGCGTTAGAGTTGAGGAAGGACGCATCTCCCTCCTCGAGCTCACAGAGACTAACCCGAAGGACAAGAAAGCCAAGGCCAAGGACGTGTAGTGCAAGGGGACGGCCCTGCTCGCGGATGAACCTGAGATGAAGCGCGGCTGTGACCACCCAGAGTCATCCAAGAGCAGCCACCCATTCTGCCTCTTCCACAACGTGCACATCCACAACACCAACGACTATTAGGAGCTCAGGGCCATCCGCGATGAGGCTGGCCCAAGCGCGGCGACCGGGGCTACGACCATGGAGGAGGCCGAACTGGAGGACGCTAGGACGACCGCGGCCCCCGCCAGGAGTGGCGTGATCAACCTTGTGAGGAGTGCTGGCAGGACCAGCCTCGCGAGGGCACCTAGAGGGACCAGCCTCATGAGGATCGTCCTCAAGGCAATGCTGGCCTCCCTCCGCTGCCGCCAGCGCCAAGAAGGAACGACGACCACCACCAGGATCAGGGGGCTGGGGGCTTCCAGGAGCCTCGCGCCATCGCCTGCATCCTGGGCGGTGCTCAGGCCCCAACCTCTCATCGCATCTTCAAGCAGTTTTCCCAAGAAGTGAATGCGGCTCTCACCAGGCTCGAGGCCACGCCACCGCTCAGGTGGTCCAGGTGCACCATCACCTTTAGCTCGGCCGACCAGCTCAACTGTGCAGCAACGACTGGTGTCCTCCCGATGCTCTTTTCTCCCACCATCAGCAACATCATCGTCACCAAGACTCTCATCGATGGTGATGCGGGGCTCAACGTTCTTTCCATTGAGACGTTCGACCGCCTGCAGGTGCCCTATGACCAGCTGCAACCCACCAAGCCTTTCTCAGGAGTGACGAATGGCTCCACCACCCAGAGAGGGGCAGAACCACCCTCCCTGTCACCATCGGCCAGCGTGACAACTACCACACAGAGCTTATCGACTTTGATGCCGCCCACATCCGCTTTCCATACAATGCCATCCTTGGGTATCCAGCCCTGGCCAAGTTCATGGCAGTGACTCATCATGGTTACAATATCCCCAAGATGCCAGGAAACCGCGACATCATCACGATCAATTGCGAGGAAAAGGACACAATGTGCTCCCTCGAGCATACGTACCACGCTGCGGCAGTCGAGAACCCCGACGACGAAGGTGCCCTCTACCTTCTTGAGGCTGTCCCCAAGAAGAAGAAGCAACTGCTCTACCAGGAACCTCAGGGGAGCATGGCGTCCAGGGGCACGACCTCAGGACCTGCGCCCACGGATGGGGCGCCTCCCTCCCTCACATAGGAAGGCGTGCCCGACGCCCCCCTCAGGCTAGGCTCGGGGGCTCACTTCTGGAGCGCCTCTGACCCAGCCAAAGTCACGAGGGAGGTGCTCGGGCACCACATGGAGGCGTGCTTCAGCGCGCGTTTCCCCCACGAGGGCACAAGGATCGCAATGGCAGGTGCTTAGGAGTTCATCACCAAGGCAACCGAGGAGCTTCAGGAGGCAAGAGCCATGCGTGGCGATCTGTAACGCCCACGATGAGGCTATATCTCCCACGTGTCGAAGCACGACTTAGAGGCATAACCGCATTGTAAGCAATGTCGCAAGTGAGGTAATCTTCACACAACCCATGTAATACATAAGGGAAAAGAGATACATAGTTGGCTTACAATCGCCACTTCACACAATACAAGAATTAAGCATTACATCAACCAGATACAATCAAGGTCCGACTATGGAACCAAAATAAAAGAAGACTACCCCAAAGGCTACACAGATTCCCGATCGTCCCAACTAGGCTCCACTACTGATCAACTGGAAACGGAACAACATAACGAACACGAACTTCATCGATCTCCTTCTTAAGCTTGGTTGCGTCACTTGCACGATATCATCGGCACCTGCAAACTGGTTTTGGAAGTATTTGTGAGTCACGGGGACTCAGCAATCTCACACCCTCGCGATCAAGACTATTTAAGCTTATGGGTAAGGTAAAAGGTATGAGGTGGAGCTACAGCAAGCGACTAGCATATATGGTGGCTAACATATACGCAAAAGAGAGCGAGAAGAGAAGGCAAAGCACGATCAAGAAACTATGATCAAGAAGTGATCGTAGAACAACCTACGTCAAGCATAACTCCAACACCGTGTTCGCTTCCCGGACTCCGCCGAGAAGAGACCATCACGGTTACACACGCGGTTGATGTATTTTAATTAAGATCAACTTCAGGTTTTCTACAACCAGATATTAACAAATTCCCATCTGCCCATAACCGCGGGCACGGCTTTCGAAAGTTCAAATCCCTGCAGGGGTGTCCCAACTTAGCCCATCACAAGCTCTCACGGTCAACGAAGGATATTCCTTCTCCCAAGACAATCCGATCAGGCTCGGCATCCCATTTACAAGACATCCTCGACAATGGTAAAACAAGTCCAGCAAGACCACCAAATGCTCCGACATCCTGATAGGAGCTGCACATATCTCGTTCTCAGGGCAACACCGGATAAGCAATCCGTACAACTAAAATCAGCCCTCGAGTTTCCCTAAGGTGGCGCTGCAAGGGGCTCTAGTTTGGACCAACACTTAGACAAGCACTGGCCCGGGGGTTAAAAATTAAGATGACCCTTGGGCTGGCCAAACCCAAGGGAAAAAGGCTAGGTGGCAAATGGTAAATCCAAGTTTGGGCCTTGCTGGAGGAGTTTTTTTCAACGCGAACTGTCAAGGGGTTCCCATTATAACCCAACCGTGTAAGGAACGCAAAATCTGGGAACATAACACCGATATGACGGAAACTAGGGCGGCAAGAGTGGAACAAAACACCAGGCATAAGGCCGAGCCTTCCACCCTTTACCAAGTATATAGATGCATTAATTAAATAAGAGATATTGTGATATCCCAACAAAATATCCATGTTCCAACAAGGAACAAACTCCAATCTTCACCTGCAACTAACAATGCTATAAGAGGGGCTGAGCAAAGCGGTAACATAGCCAAACAACAGTTTGCTAGGACAAGGTGGGTTAGAGGCTTGTCTTAACAATATGGGAGGCATGATAAGCAAGTGGTAGGTATCGCAGCATAGGCAAAGCAAAAGAGCGAGCAACTAGCAAGCAAAGATAGAAGTGGTTTCGAGGGTATGGTAATCTTGCCTGAAATCCCGCAAGGAAGAAGAACGAGTCCATGAAGAAGATAAACGGATGTAGACGAACAGATCCTCACAAACGCAACGTTATCGGAACTAACCCAAAGAAGCAACACCGGAAAGAAGCAAACAACATAGTAAACAACCACCACATAAACATGGCATGATGCAAAGTATGATGCATGTCCGATTTTAAATATGCATGGCATGGCAAAGTGCTCAAACAACACTACAAGTTAAGTGGAGCTCAATATGCATCGGGATGCATATTGACAAACACCACAATCCATTATTTAGTTCACTCTCGGTTAGGTACTCAACAATATTAAATGTTGGTTAACATGGCAAGGGTGAAGCAAAAGTAAACTACACAATCTAAGCAATTTAAATGGGGCCGGATATAACAAACAATGAATTCGGTAAATCCCCATATGCATTTAGCAATTTGGTGCAACAACAATTTTAAACATTTTGGATGTTATTATCATGATGTGAATGACATGAGCAAGTTTTATGAAAAATTTATGAAAATGTTGGCACGTTATAATATATGGGGCATTTTGTCATCATGGTGGAAAGAAAGGGTGCTATGGTGATGAATCCAAAAATGATGCCACGACAACATATCGGTTCCGGTAGCTCACGGGGATACCGGTGCAAAAGGAAGTGGGAGTGAGTGTGTCATGCAAGATGATGGGGTGATCCCGGTTGCCGGGTTCCCACGGGTGGACGGCATGGCAACGAGGAACTCGCAAAGAACAACTCGGACAAGGAGCAACACACGGTTCAACTCATACATCGCAAGCATTCGGTGCACGGGCGGTCTTCTCGTGGTTATACCTTCGAAGCATGCGTTTCGGGAAGAACGAGTTTGATGCGGTGTAGGGGAAGTAGATGTTCTCGGGACGTTCGTAGTGGAAGTAGTCGTTCTCGCATGCTCTAGGGTCGACGGTGGAGGTTCTCGCGATCTCGATGACGGTAGTGGTACATGTTTATCGTAGCATGAGTTTCCGTAGATGTTCGGGGTCATGGCGAGGAACTTGATGCATCGTTGAACTTGGCGTCCGAGGAGTTTTGCGTAGTCGTACACGGGTCATAGTCACACTTGACGGTTCCGTTACACGGTTCTTCGGAGACGGTAGTTGTTCTCGGTACGTAGACGAGCTTGACGGATCCGAGGGCTCTGGCCATTGGGGTATTTGGCGCAACACCGTGTAGTCGTACACATTTCGTAGATGTTCATGCCATCGGTGTCGTGGTACTTGGGGTCTTCGGACTTTCCGGTCCCGTTCTTGCGACGATAGGCATACATGGTTCGCAGTGGAACTTGTCGTTTTGGTATGAAGTCGTTTGGGCGTCGGTCTTGCCGGTGGAGTACTTGGCGAACCCGCATAGTCGAACTTGGTGTAACCAGTGGTACTTGTCAGGTTCCAACAAGGAGAGGCATCGATGGATCTCCGACTCGTTTGGAGGTGGACGAAGTTGGCGAAAAGGGATCTCCGAATGCGGCCTTGCATCCCTGGATTCGGTGGCCTGTCGAGCTGCGCAGTGGGCGTGACCCACGTGACGAAGCAGAGAAGGGCGACCCGTTTAGATGAGTTGACCACGTAGTCAACTGATGAGGTGCTTGCATCTGTGCCGTTGCAGAGGGAGGCAGCATGGAGTAAGCAGAGCAACTGTAGCTCGTAGGAGGCGACGAGCTGGACGAATTCGTGCAGGAGGTGGCCCTAGACGACGGCGGCGGAGCGGACCTTGCCAGAGAATAGGTCGGGGACGGACGCGGGAAGCCGAATCCGTTCGATTCCCGGCTAGAACGAGTGCAGAACGGCGGCAAGGCGGAGCTTGGCAGGACCGGCCATCCATGGCGGGGTCCTATGACAGACGAACAGAGGAAGATTGAGGGTCCAGAGAAAGGGAGGAAGGAGGAGGGGTGCGGCAGAGGGGCCTGCCGAAGGAGGTCGTCGGCGGTGTGGTTTGCCGGGGCGGCGTGTCGCGAGGAGGAGTGCGCGGGCACTGTAGCGAAACGAGGTCGAGGAGCAGGCCAGGTCGGGGACGAAGCTAGACACCGGCGCGAACCCCGGGGTGTCGCCGGACCTGGAGGTTGAGGCGACCGGTGGCGGAGCTTGGGGCGGCGCGCCATGGAGGTTCGGGCACGGCTGCATGAGTGGGAGGCGGGGCACTTGGGGCGTGGTGTGGCTGGACAACGCCGGGGATGAGGCGCATGAGAGGAGAGGCGCTCGGGCCAGGCGCGGGTGCGAGGGCTGCTGTGGGAGGCACTCAGGATAGAGAGGGAGAGAGGGAGATGGGGATCGAGAAGCAGCGCTGCTCTCTCCCTGGTGCGAAGCGTGAGGCGGCAGGAGGAGGAAACGAGAGAGAGAAAGGGATCGAACAGGGGATGAGGCTAGGGTTCGGGAGGGAGTGGGCCTTGGGCCTATGTGGCCTGCGGCTACAGGAGGCCCTAGAGGCAAGGCTGGGCTCCCTCTCTTAACCTCTCTTCTCAAAAGAAAAAAAACATTACATAGATAAGAAAGAAAAGAAAGGAAGGTTAGGGGAAGGAGTTGGGCAGGCGGACAGTTCTCCCGGACTCACAAAAATGTGTTTGCTCCGCGAAAATAGAGAAGGCCAAGATTGAGAGATCTAAATTCAAATCCATTTGAATTTAATTCAAATGGTTTGAGTGAGATCAAGGTATTGAAGAGTCCAAAAATGTTCGGATTTTTGGAGGAACCTCGGTAAATGGGAAGAGAATTTTTGGCATGGTTTGGAAGTCAAGCTTGAACTAGAAAAGGCATGGGGAATATGCAAGTGTGTTTATGGGTGATTCCGAAAATGGAATATTTAATATAGCTCCCTAATATTGGGAGGCTATGTTATAAAGAGAAGTCACCCTTCCCTCGATTTAAATGCATCGGAGATCCATACGATTTATTTAAAAGAGTTTTGAAACGGTTCCAATAATAAAGGCATGATGACATGATACAACGCAAAATAAGCAATGATGCAGGCAACAGACAAAAACAAAACACCCGACAAAACTCGGAATACATAGAAGGCATCTGAAGCGCCGGTCTTGGGGCGTCACAACAGTCCACCACTACGAGAGGATCTCTTCCCGAGATCTAGAATGGCACCGGAGGGAAAACGGAAGAGAAAGAGAAGAGGTAAAACTAAGTTGCTCCTTTGAAAAACGTGTGAAACCAAAGAACCTTGAAAAGGTTAATCCATTTCAAGAAAATAATACGATGGAGATGAACGAAGTTGAAAACACTCCGTTAGGAAAGAGGAACAAGGAAGAACAAATTCGGACAGCACTCCGTTGAAAAGAGATGCGATACTTGATAAGATTAAGAGAACTAGAAGAGAATCCACAACACTTCGGATAAAAGGATAAGCAAGGAAAGAACATGATCTTTACCATTCGAGATGATGAGAGAAGAGAGCAACATCACAATGCCTCCGGAAGAAAGAAATGGAAGATAGATAATTGAAAAAAAAGGAATTGAGAAGAAAATGACAACTTCTGCCACAAAAGAGCTTGAAAAAGGCATCCTTAGAAGAAGGGTCAAACGGAGTTGTTGGAAAACCAACAACGAAAAGAATAAGCTTGATGTGGTCTTATGGACTACATCTAAAATTATGAGGTGACCACCTGCCACTCACGGGAAGAAGAATTGGATTGATATGAACAAGGAGACGAGAAGCTTAATCCCCGGGAGGATAAATGAAGAACTTGGGTTATTTATAAGCACCATAGATAGCAACAATCCTTAGGGAAGGCTTTAGGTGAAATATAACCCAAGATAACTCCAAAGAAGAGATTGATGGATTTAAAATACCTCATTCTTGATAACTTGTGAAACATGAACTCAAATTATCAAGAATGACATAATACCACCTCCAATGATTCGGAAAAAAGAATTGCACTCCAGATAGCAAGATGAAGAATGCTTGAGCTCCTCTGAAAAGGATCTTGATGAACACTTCAAGAAGGCAATTAAATCCTTGATGAACCATCATGTAGACCCTTGATGAAGAAATCCGGTAACAAAAGAATGATCAAACGAAAGGAAAGAGAAGTAGAGAAAACAAGGTGAATCCTTGTGATGATTTAGATGGAGCTTTGCGACGAGATAAAGTGGAAACTTGGAACTCTGGGAAAAGAAAGATGAGCAAAAGAAACAAAATTTTTTTATGAACCTCCGAAATAAGGAATTAATCACTTGGATGAACAAAAATAAGAATTATGTTATGCGTATCCTTCACCAATTTAAATTGATGACAAGCAACGGATTTGACATACTACTTCTTCTTGTAGAAAAGATTAAGATAGATATTGCGCAAACTTGGAAAGGTCTTCGACGGTCCACCGGAAGGATTGAAACAACGAATAAATTGATATGATAACCAAGGAAGAGAATTCTTGAATGAACCACCGTAAGAATTGACAAACGAACGAAATAAAGGAATGAATCACTGGTAAGAATTAGCAAATGAACGAAGATGTTTGAGAGAATTTAGATCCATGAGAATGAAGAGATTACGAGTTGATTAGAGAGTCCTTGATTTAAACACCGGTATGATTTAGAGAGCGAGAGCTGAAAGATAGAATGGATAATCCCAAAATGATGGTCTTGGGGGGGGGGGGAGAAATGGAAACAACTCATGAAAAGCTCTGGGTGGGTGAAAAGAATTCTCACAATCAAAATAATTATGAGAGGATGTCATAAGGCTAGCACCATGAACCTTGAGGAGAATGGAGCAAGATATGGAGGAAAAACTCTTCTTCGATCTTCAAATGTCGAGAGTGACAATGAGAAACACCACCATGAATTTGTTCAGACACTCCGGAATAAAGAAGAACAGAAAAGTTGAGCCAATGATGAGAAGAATTTGAAAGATCTTGGAGAAGACATTTGACTGATGATAATTTATTTTTACGTCAACCTTTGAAAGATTTGAGAATAGCTCCGGTAAAAATTAGAAGAGTTAGGTAAGATCCTGGGAAAAGACCTGTGGGTTAGGGCCCACTCAAAAGAAACACCGTTGAATGATTGCTTGAAAAAGGAGATTGCACCGGTTGAATTAAATGGCTTGAATGAGATAACAACCTCGAGATATCTTGGACGGATTGATAATGGAGACACAAATCTTTTGAGATATCTTCAGCACTCTGGAACAATTGACTAGCAAGAAATGGATGATTAAGAGGAGCACCGGCCAGAGAAAGTATTGAAACAAGGAAAGGATATGATCAACAAAGCTTGACTTGAATCCACCGGAGAAGAAAAGATCGAAGAATGATGAGCTTGAAGCTCCATTAGAATCTTCATGAGAATCACCGGAAAAGAACATTAACGAAAAAGAATGGAGAGACTTCTCATCAATACGATGATACTTGATTAAGAAATCTGAGTCCTTGAAGAAAAAGGGTGGGTGGGCGGAAAAAACAAAGGCAACTTGAAATGGGTGAAGCAAACAACGTTGAGAGAGCTTAGATTGAATCTTGCGGATGTTGAAAATGGACGGATCCGCTTGAAGAGAAAACACATCGGTTGAAAAGGATTGACATGACAATCTCGATTATCATGAAGGATTAGTATTCGCATAGGAGTATGAGAACACCGCTTAGGAAAGGTATGAAATCAACTCTTGACTTCAAAGCAACTCGAATACCACAGCTCAAAAACAAAAACAAAGGATTGGCTTGCGGAATAAGCCAGAACAAACATATGATAGAGATTTCGTCCGAAGTTTCCGTGGTGGGGCCTACACGGGCTCGATCGTACAGCACCATCATGTACAAGGCAGTGCACATGACATACGAAGTGTCCCCGAGTCAGCATAGCCAAGGACTCTTTAAGACACAACGAGACCACTGTAAAACCAACTGTGAATAGGCAGACCACTAGACGTCGAACCCCAATTTCATATCATACATCTATCGGAAAGATATCCTAAGAGCTACTTGAATTCCCACTTATAAACTCTCGAAATTTTCCAGTTATGCAATCAGGTGTTGGGGATACAGGGGAAGCATAATATCTCACGCAAAACTAACAAATCCTACATCTAGCTGTATCCATCCTTCAACACATAACCAAGAAACCTTCGGAAATCATTTACCTCAACCTTCGAAAAGCATCTGTTATACGAGTTATGGCAATACTCCCGAACTCCCGCCCCAGTACTGGGTGGCGTCGAGGTTATCTCACCAACAACTGCATAAAAGAGATTTTCGATGTCGGCGAAACTAAACTTAGGTATTTCAGAACTGCAACAATAAAATTGTGACGACAACACCTCGGAGCTCAACTCCCCGGGACACTGCCACAACCCCTAAATGACAGGAGGCACCAAGAACAATGTTCTCGTCACAAAATTGTCGGAACGATTCCAAGATACCCACGTGATCCTAAAAAAAATTTAGTGAAATTTGAGAAGAGAAGAGTCAAAACTCTACGTCAGGATGTCTCACCAGAGCGACGAAGGGACTGAGGAGTAAAAAGAATCCTACTCTCCGATATATATAATTCCTAAATGACTCAAAACATTTTTCTAGACTCAACAACACCAACGATTCGATCAAGCAAGGGTCTCCTAAGTCGGGGAAGGCTCTTATTACCAACTTGTAACGCCCACGATGCGGCTATATCTCCCACGTGTCGAAGCACGACTTAGAGGCATAACCACATTGTAAGCAATGCCGCAAGTGAGGTAATCTTCACACAACCCATGTAATACATAAGGGAAAAGAGATACATAGTTGGCTTACAATCGCCACTTCACACAATACAAGAATAAAGCATTACATCAACCAGATACAATCAAGGTCCGACTACAAAACCAAAATAAAATAATACTACCCCAAAGGCTACATAGATCCCTGATCGTCCCATTTGGGCTCCACTACTGATCAACTGGAAACGGAACAACATAATGAACACGAACTTCATCGAGCTCCTCCTTGAGCTTGGTTGCGTCACCTGCACGATATCATAGGCACCTACAAACTGGTTTAGGAAGTATCTGTGAGTCATGAGGACTCAGCAATCTCACACCCTCGCAATCAAGACTATTTTAAGCTTATGGGAAAGGTAAAAGGTATGAGGTGGAGCTGCAGCAAGCGACTAGCATATATGGTGGCTAACATATACGCAAAAGAGAGCGAGAAGAGAAGGCAAAGCACGATCGAGAAACTATGATCAAGAAGTGATCCTAGAACAACCTACGTCAAGCATAACTCCAACACCGTGTTCGCTTCCCGGACTCCACCGAGAAGAGACCATCACGGTTACACACGCGGTTGATGTATTTTAATTAAGATCAACTTCAGTTTTTCTACAACCGGACATTAACAAATTCCCATCTGCCCATAACCGCGGGCACGGCTTTCAAAAGTTCAAATCCCTACAGGGATGTTCCAACTTAGCCCATCACAAGCTATCACGGTCAACGAAGGATATTCCTTCTCCCAAGACAATCCGATCAGGCTCGGCATCCCGGTTACAAGACATCCTCGACAATGGTAAAACAAGTCCAGCAAGACCACCCGATGCGCCGACATCCCGATAGGAGCTGCACATATCTCGTTCTCAGGGCAACAACGGATAAGCAATCCGTACAACTAAAACCAGCCCTCGAGTTTCCCCGAGGTTGCAAGGGGCTCTAGTTTGGAAAAACACTTAGACAAGCACTGGCCCGGGGGTTTAAAATAAAGATGACCCTTGGGCTGGCCTAACCCAAGGGAAAAAGGCTAGGTGGCAAATGGTAAAACCAAGGTTGGGCCTTGCTGGAGGAGTTTTATTCAAAGCAAATTGTCAAAGGGTTCCCTTTATAACCCAACCGTGTAAGGAACGCAAAATCTGGGAACATAACACATATATGAGGGAAACTAGGGAGGCAAGAGTGGAACAAAACACCAGGCATAAGGCCGAGCCTTTCACCCTTTACCAAGTATATAGATGCATTAATTAAATAAGAGATATTGTGATATCCCAACAAAATATCCATGTTCCAACAAGGAACAAACTCCAATCTTCATCTGCAGCTAACAATGCTATAAGAGGGGCTGAGCAAAGCGGTAACATAGCCAAACAACGATTTGGTAGGACAAGGTGGGTTAGAGGCTTGGCTTAACAATATGGGAGGCATGATAAGCAAGTGGTAGGTATCGCGGCATAGGCAAAGCAAAAGAGCGAGCAACTAGCAAGCAAAGATAGAAAGTGATTTCGAGGGTATGGTCATCTTGCCTGAAATCCCGCAAGGAAGAAGAACGAGTCCACGAAGAAGATAAACGGATGTAGATTAACGGATCCTCACAAATGCGACGTTATCGGAACAAACCCGAAGAAGCAACACCGGAAAGAAAGTAAACAACATAGTAAACAACCACCACATAAACATGGCATGATGCACAATCAAGTATGATGCATGTCCGGTTTTAAATATGCATGGCATGGCAAAGTGCACAAACAACACTACAAGTTAAGTAGAGCTCAATATGCATCGGGGTGCATATTGACAAACACCACAATCCATTATTTAGTTCACTCTCAGTTAGGTACTCAACAATATTAAATGTTGGTTAACATGGCAAGGGTGAAGCAAAAGTAAACTACACAAGCTAAGCAATTTAAATGGGGCCGGATATAACAAACAACGAATCCGGTAAATCCCCATATGCATTTAGCAACTTGGTGCAACAACAATTTTAAACATTTTCGATGTTATTATCATGATGCGAATGACATGAGCAAGTTTTATGCAAAATTTATGAAAATGTTGGCATGTTATAATATATGGGGCATGTTGTCATCGTGGTGGAAAGAAAGGGTGCCACGGTGAAGAATCCGAAAATGATGCCACGACAACATATCGGTTCCGGTAGCTCACAGGGATACCGGTGCAAAAGGAAGTGGGAGTGAGTGTGTCATGCAAGATGATGGGGTGATCCCGGTTGCCGGGTTCCCACGGGTGGACGGCATGGCAACGAGGAACTCGCAAAGAACAACTCAGACAAGGAGCAACACACGGTTCAACTCATACATCGCAAGCATTCGGTCCACGGGCCGTCGTCTCGGGGTTATACCTTCGAAGCATGTGTTTCGGGCAGAACGAGTTCGATGCGGTGTAGGGGAAGTAGATGTTCTCGGGACGTTCGTAGTGGAAGTAGTCGTTCTCGCATGCTCTAGGGTCGACGGTAGAGGTTCTCGCGATCTCGACGACGGTAGTGGTACATGTTTATCGTAGCACGAGTTTCCGTAGATGTTTGGGGTCACGGCGAGGAACTTGATGCATCGTTCAACTTGGCGTCCGAGGAGTTCCGCGTAGTCGTACACGGGTCATAGTCGCACCTGACGGTTCCGTTACACGGTTCATCGGAGACGGTAGTTGTTCTCGGTACGTAGACGAGCTTGACGGATCCGAGGGCTCTGGCCATCGGGGTACTTTGCACAACGCCGTGTAGTCGTACACATTTCGTAAATGTTCATATCATCGGTGTCGTGGTACTTGGGGTCTTCGGACTTTCCGGTCCCATTCTTGCGTTCGGGCGTCGGTCTTGTCGGTGGAGTACTTGGCGAACCCGCATAGTCGAACTTGGCGTAACCAGTGGTACTTGTCAGGTTCCAACAACGAGAGGCATCGATGGATCTCCGACTCGTTTGGCGGTGGACGAAGTTGGCGAAAAGGGATCTCCGAAGGCAGCCTTGCATCCCTGGATTCGGTGGCCTATCGAGCTGCGCAGTGGGCGTGACCCACGTGACGAGGCAGAGAAGGGCGACCCGTTTAGATGAGTTGACCACGTAGTCAACTGATGAGGCGCTTGCATCTGCGCCGTTGCAGACGCAGGCATCATGGAGGAAGCAGAGCAGCTGCAGCTCGCAGGAGGCGATGGGCTGGACGAATCCGGGCAGGAGGTGGCCCTAGACGATGGCGGCGGAGCGGACCTTGCCAGAGAATAGGTCGGGGACGGATAATCCGTTCGATTCCCGGCTAGAACGAGTGCAGAACGGCGGCAAGGCGGAGCTTGCCAGGGCCGGCCATCCATGGCGGGGTCCTGTGACAGACGAACAGAGGAAGATTGAGGGTCCAGAGAAAGGGAGGAAGGAAGAGGGGCGCGGCAAAGGGGCCTGCCGAGGAGGTCGTCAGCGGTGTGGTTCGCCGGGGCGGCGGGTCACGAGGAGGAGCGCGCGGGCGCTGTAGCGAAACGAGGTCGAGGAGGAGGCCAGGTCGGGGACGAAGCTGGACATCGGCGCGGACCCCGGGGTGTCGCCGGACCTGGAGGTTGAGGCGACCGCTGGCGGAGCATGGGGCGGCGCGCCATGGAGGTTCGGGCATGGCTGCAGGAGGTGGGAGGCGGGGCACTTGGGGCGCGGTGTTGCTGGACGACGCCGGGGACGAGGCGCATGAGAGGAGAGGCGCTCGGGCCAGGCGCGGGTGCGAGGGCTGCTGCGGGAGGCGCTCAGGATCGAGAGGGAGAGAGTGAGATGGGGATCGAGAAGCAGCGCTGCTCTCTCCCTGGTGCGAAGCGTGAGGCGGCGGGAGGAGGAAACGAGAGAGAGAAAGGGATCCAACAGGGGATGAGGCTAGGGTTCGGGAGGGAGTGGGCGTCGGGCCTAAGTGGCCTGCAGCTACAGGAGGCCCAAGAGGCTAGGCTGGGCTCCCTCTCTTAACCTCTCTTCTCAAAAGAAAAAAACAGTACATAGATAAGAAAAAAAAGAAAGGGAGGTTAGGGGAAGGAGTTGGGCACGCGGACAGTTCTCCCGGACTCACAAAAATGTGTTTGCTTCGCGAAAATAGAGAAGGCCAAGATTGAGAGATCTAAATTCAAATCCATTTGAATTTAATTCAAATGGTTTGAGTGAGTTCAAGGTATTGAAGAGTCCAAAAATGTTCTGATTTTTGGAGGAACCTCGGTAAATGGGAAGAGAATTTTTGGCAAGGTTTTGACGTCAAGCTTGAACTAGAAAAGGCATGGGGAATATGCAAGTGTGTTTATGGGTGATTCCGAAAATGGAATATTTAATATAGCTCCCTAATATTGGGAGGGTATGTTATAAAGAGAAGTCACCCTTCCCTCGATTTAAATGGATCGAAGATCCATACGATTTATTTAAAAGAGTTTTGAAACGGTTGCAATAATAAAGGCATGATGACATGATGCAATGTAAAATAAGCATTGATGCAGGCAACAGACAAAAACAAAACACCCGACGTAACTCGGAATACATGGAAGGCATCTGAAGCGCCGGTCTTGGGGCGTCACACAATCGCTGCCCACCACCTGGCGCGGCTCCTTGTCCTGACGATAACAGTGAGCTGCGCGTCTGTGTCAACATCCCAGGCCTCAACAGGGTCGCCTCTCAGCGGCTCTACTGGCCGTCCTGTATCGGCCAATGCGAGGCCCCCCTCGCATCTAGGTTTGCATGCCTTTTGGCTTGTCGAACTTGGCTGTTGTGCTCCAGTGCCACCTGTGAAGCGTCATGGCGGCTCAGGACACCAGGAACCATGCGGTCCTAGCGGAAATGACGACTATTCTTCGCAAGACTCCTAGGCCTCCGGAGCCCCCTGAGGCTCAGGACCCAGGTGGCTCGTGAGGAGCGACTTCTTCAGCACGCGTCTTCATCTACATCAACACCTCTTCAGCAACGGTGCCAGGTGACATTTTCTGGTTTATTCAGTTGGGTGCGCCCCTCGGGCTGCATTATCCCCAGGTCGCATGGGCCTGTCCCTTCGACAAGTATCATACTTGCATCTTGTGGTCATTTAGCTAGGAGCGCCCCTCGGGCTGACCATCCCCTTGCCGCGTGGGTCAGTCCCTGTGGCATGTATCATTCTTTGCATCTATTTTGAACTGGTTTAGCTCCCTCCATGAGTTATTTTATGACTATCACCTGCTTGCCTGATATCTTATAGCCCATCGCGGCCTCCCGCGCCACTGACCGGCCTCTTGCTCATTCCACAACGGGGGCTAGACATGCTGGCATGACGCTTGTGCTCAGGTCTGTCCCTGCAATGCTGACAAATCTGAGGGATCGAGCTCTGGCTCGCAGCCCGCCCTGCGCACGTCACCTCACCAAATCCTCAGTGCCTTCATCTTCTTGCAGAAAGATCAGCGATAGCACAGCAAGCGCACTAATGAGCTATGCTCCCCCTTGGACTAACCCGTAGGAATCCCTGGAGCTTAGCTACAGGTAGCTCCGTCGTCCGTCCCCTTTTTTACGCAATTCGCTTGCACGTTAAAGGGGGGCTCTTGAGCACTGCGCCTCATGAGCTCCTGCTGACTCCCCAGCCCTCACCCCCTGCCCTTGACCATGGCATAGTGCCAGGCATACCAACGGCGGCTGAGCCTTGCTCGAGGGTCGGGACCCAAGGACGTAGATCACTCAGATGAGCGAGGGAAGGGGAGGCCGGCATGAGCCCTACTTGAAAGCATCACCACTAAGGCCTAGCCAGGCGCTGCGCAAGGGAATCACCATTGGCCCGAAGAGATAAATGATCTACACATATCAGTATAAACCCACAGTCTAGAATTTCGACTCTCACAATCTCGCTCTAGCATCGCCATGTTCCTTTTTGGCCTCCAGGAAGTAGCTTGCACGCCAAAGGGGACCTCCCGAGCATCGCACCTCAGGAGCTCTTACCGGACCTCGGGCCGCTCATTGACCACGACATCGTGACCTAGCATACCAGTGACGGCTGAAGCCTGCCTGTGGACTGGGACCTGCTGGCGTAGAGTGCGAAGCTACCACGAGAACGAAAAGGAGGAGCAATGCCAGAGCGAGACACACAATCACAAACTCATACTGGGAATGATAAACTTCAAAGCAATAACATTACAAGATTTTTTACATGCCCCCGTGGGGTTTGTCTTGATTCCTCGCAGGGAACAAAAGAAGAAGAACTCCAAGGAACCCTAGCTACGGGCATCACCATTGATGCCATCATTAACAGTGGGCCACGTGAGGCCGACGACAACACCATCCAGATCATGGCAAACACCGAGCAGATGCCGCTGCCGCGCTCCATGCACGGCGAGAGCTCGGGGGCACGTAGCTGTCGTCGCTGGACTCCGGGGACTCGATGGGCCTGGGAGAGTCGCTAGATTCCTAGGAGTCGTCATTGCCACTGGAGGAGCTGTCGGCGAGGCCGGGGGCAGGAACAACTCCCGTGGCCCCTCCGTGCGGGGTGCATCCTCCGGGGCAGCACTCCAGCCGTCGGCCTTCCTCGTCGAAGATCTTGAAGAACAACGTGGAGGTGCCATCATACTCGAAGTGGATGGCGAGGGCCACGTCCTCACTGTAGGCGCGGGCAACCTCGCCCCATCCTCGAGTCATGAAGATGTCGCCTGGAGGGACGGCCTCGCCCTCTGCCCCCGTGGTCAGGCTGCAGCACTCGGCGTGCTGCAGCCACAACTCGAGCGCCCCCCTCGACGGCATCTCCTCAGCAAAGAACTGCAGGAATCGGATCCAAGTGCACGGCGGCATGGGAGCACATATCACGAACTTACGCGAGGAGCCCTCGGTGTTGGTTCACGGGTTGGCCAGCCGCACAGCCTCGGCCTGGCCACCGTGGCCGTGGCCGACGTGGCGCTGGGTGCTTCCGCCCTCTTCGGAGCCCTTCACGCCGGTGTACAGAGGGAGAGGGAAGCCAAGCGGTGGCCGCTCGTACCAAGGTCGCGTCACCTCGTGCCTCTCCCCGGCATCGCGAGGGCGGCTGAACCTTTTCTTCGGTAGAAAGAGTTCAAGCTCCTCCCGAGGGGCCTTTCCCTTTTCCGCCCCAGAGAACCTCCTGATCGGCGCCATGGGAGCTACAGCAAGACAGAGGGACAAGAAAGAAGAAGAAGAAAAAGTGGACTGCGAGAAGACGAAGATGAGCAAAGGAGGGCTCTGCCCCTCTACTTATTTATAGCCAAAGGGAGACCAACCGCCGGCTTCCATAATCCCGCGCAATAATGGTTTCTCTGTATGCAGCTGAGTCTCGTCAAGTCGAATGGTTGCTGAGGCAGCATGGGGAAGTGGAGGCGCCCACGTCCCATCAATTTCCACGCGTCGACGAAGGCCGCAAGCGGTTAAGGCCCACGGCGCTCCGCACATACCCTTTGGCTTCACCTCGAAGCCAGGTTTGAGCGTGCCTTGGGCCCGGGGGCTACTGTCGGCGTTCTAGGAACGGGGGTACCCAGACTTGCCTGCATGCGGCCCACAGCGTGGCTCTGCCAGCGGCCCGGTACGGCCCAGCTTCAACATCACAGCTCAAGACCCTCGCGAGGGGCCAAGCCTCGTGAGGCGGACGACGCCAAGCCCCCTAGGGGGAAGCCTCACCAGGCCGGCTCCCGAGGAGCAAAGATATCAATGCAAGGTGCACCTCGCGAGGTTCATATGACATGAGCAATGACGACCAAGGCCAGGCGGGCGCCAGCGGGCGCAGTGTACCAGTATCCTCTTTCGTGCTAAGGAGGCAAGCATAGGCGCGGAATCCCGAGGAATCAAGCAAAGGTTTCCGTTTCGGTGCAACCAGACCAAGACCGCCAGGATGGCAGGACACAAGTCATCATGGAGCCCACCGCGGTGTCACGACTAGGAGCTTTTGCAGGCGAAGACTACTTTTGTCGGGATAACGTGTACTAGTTGTCTCCCTTTGAATTTGGCCATTGTGGGATCCCTTCCCGCCTACATTTGGGAAGAGGACCAAGGCCACTATAAATAGGACCTAGCCACCACCATAGGGGGGATGCATCCATTCCACCCTGACCACCTCACCAGCTCATCGAGCCGAGGAACACCTTACCTCCTGAGGCTGTTCATCCATTGTACTAGTTCATCCTCAACCCCTCGAGGCAAATCCACCACAAAGCAGGAGTAGGGTTTTACACCGCAAGGTGGCCCAAACCTAGGTAAACTACTGTGTCTCTTGTCCGTTGGATCCGTTGATCTAGGACGTAGGATCAGCGAGCAGGCAGGTTGGGGAGGACGAGTTCTTCGCACGCACCCCAATGTTCGAACCTCTCAAGGGTCTATGGAACCCCGAATCCGATACCATAGTGATGGGCAATGGGAATCATTGCCACAGCTTTCTAGTCCGGTTCCACATGATGGAGACTCATCCAAGCTGAAGCGGCATAAATCAGGGATAGTGTGTCCTGGAATGTCATTCATCTAGCGGTGCACACTGAAGACACGACCATGCTTCATGAATGGCAGGCCTTCGGTGTCGTGCATTGAAGGTGGCATCTGCTTCATAATGTGGTAGTTATCCCCCAATGAAAAGCGAGTACTCTCCAAGAGTGTTCATCCGCATCCAGATACCATCACGGGGGTCGAACTCGGTGTCGTTCATCTGGTTCACGCGACATCTCAGATCTGGACACATGGTGACGTACATGGTCAAGGTCCATGCATGATAATGTTGTGCTCAAATATGGCGGTCAGTAAAATTGTGCAGCAAGTAGTACTACTCTAGTATAGAGGAAGTAAAATAACCAACTTATTATATATAGCCACTCATGGCTACAAGAATGAGATAGTAAGACATGGAAAAACAAAAATGGTGGGATCTAGTGGGTTCAAGTCTTTGAGGGCCTAGCTAGCTATACGCGTCCTCCAAGGTAAAAAGTACTAGTACTAGTAAGTAGGATTACTCCTTACTGTACTACAATGAAAGAGAAGGCGAGAGGGTTAAAAAGTCTAATACTAAATTGTAGTACTAGTACAGTAAACATGTCCCAGTCAAGAAAATAAAATAACTAACATGTACTACTACGGTAACACACAACACTGAGAAAATGGAATACCTGGGTAGATGGTGACAGTCCGATTGTGGTAGATCATGTGACCATGTTGCACATCAGTGGTACCGTAGGTAACAACTACTAAGATAGTTGATTCCAGTATGCCAAATCAGCTACATGGTTCATGGTCAGACCGAATCGCGGATGCAAATCCACATCCAGGATCGGTGATCTTACTTTAATCGGGGTATTACTGGTCCCTGTAAAATAATGAGTACTGTTAGGGATGCAAATGATGGTTTGTGCATTCCGTTTGTAATCTCCCATAACGAAGGATGGAAACCATATGAAACAAGTCCCCTGGCTTGTCACCGTGAAGATGCGGCCTACATAGCACACGGCGTCTTCGAACGTGGAGGGGTACAAATCTGCCGCAGCCAACATGTGCCATCCTCTGCCGTTTCTGCCTTTTGTATTGATGGCAACCGTTATGTTGAATACCGCGATGAGATAGTAATCGTTGTAGATTCATTTGGAACCATCGCCAAGTGAGTGTGTGCAATAGGGTGTCCTTCGCACATGACCTAGAAATTGTCGGGGATAGGCCCTCCTGGGACCCAGGCTGGGGCCGTGTGCTATCGGGTGAGGCATCGAAACCCAATCATTTCCGTAGGTATGTACACTCCACACGGTAATCCCAGAAAATCATTTTCGTAGGTATGTACATCCCACACAGTGAATCCCAGAAAAACATTTCCATAGGTATGTATATCACACATAGTCAATCCAAGGAATATGTTTCCGTTCTTATGTACATCCCACACAGTCAATCCAGGGAAAACGTTTCCGTTCATATGTATATCCCACATAGTTTTATGTGTAGGATCGTGTGTGAAAGGTGTAACTATCACACATGGTATGCCATGGTTAACTGTTTGCTTTTATCAACTATATCACACACAATTTGATGAAGAAAACTGTGTGGCATTGGGCTATCCATCGCAAGAGCTTTTTCTGCTAGAACCGTTTGCAAAGGTCGATGACACATTTAGCAGGTTTATTAGTTTATAATTAATAATTTCAGTATTACGTAAATTCACATTTCATATCGAATAGCTGTTTGCCAATTTCATATCAGGCACATAAATATATTATAACATCACAGTACGGTAGCTACATGAAAGCAGCACAGTACAACATATAGCCAGTTCAACTTCATAAGAACAATACATTCACTTTCCTAATCGAGATCATCTAGGCTCGTCTTATCCACCTCTGCTTTCAGTTCAGTAAGAACCTGTTTTGCACGGGCCAACTGGGAAAGTGCCTCCTCCTTTGCCAACACCATCTTAGCAAAGTCTGATTTAAAAAATCTGAGCTCAATCTCCACCTTCAACTTTTTATCCCACATCTTGAAATATGCTGCAGCGTTGACAACACTTTCTCAAAGCCCACGTGTGTTCTCTTCCTCATACATGCTCCAGAGCTTCGTTAGGCACATCTTCAATGACTGTGGCCACTCTTGTTCAACTCACTCCAAGTAAGAACACTTCCGTTCATCCTATAATATTTAAAAATTAGACCAGTAACAATTGCAGGGGAAATGGGTTTATAGAAACATAGAAAATCACCAATGCTTATTTTAAAAAACTGAAGAAACATGTTAATTATGACATATCTTCTCAAAAAGTTCAATGTGCAAATGAAATAATTGGTACTGAGACAACAACCAAATTCTGGAACATCAGAAGCTATAATTAACTACAATGACGAAACTTGCAACAGCATAATAAATAACAAATCGAAAATTTTATGAGGAAAGTAAATATAACTGCAACAACATAGTGACAGTGTTGGGATGACAGCAAATCGATACTAACAGGTGTCTACATGCACAAATTTAGTAACATAGAACTAATAGCACTAAGGACGTCCACTATGTATGCCAAAACTGGGGTAAAGATAACTGTTGCTACATCTCGCACCGATGCCCAGCACTGGCGAGTCAATGCAGTGGAAAAAAATTAGAGACCCGGACTCCGGAGCACGTAGTAGCTCCGATGCCCAGTTCCATCATGCCATAAAGATTTAGTATTTTACTGCTTGGCTGCTTGGATGTGTGGACCAAAGGTGGCTGCATAAACTGCTGAAGCGGTGCCAAATAATTTTCTAATGGCACCGCTGATGAGATGGCAACAGTTTCAGATACTAGGTACAAACTGTGACACTGTCTTAGGATGCGTTTGGTTGAAGGTGTGCTATGAATGGGTTGGGACCGTGACATTGTCTGAATCACATCTAACAAATGGTTTGTAACAACAAAAGAGGGTCTAACCTTCTCTGCACATGCCAGAAACTTCCTCCCACTGTCCACAGAATCAAACGCAACTAGATTCACGCATGAGATTGATGGTCACCATGAGAAGATAGATCTTTAGCCACCCTGCTCCATTTGTTGCCACTGATGGTCTTAGGGAGCTACGAGAAGAAGAAATGACTCAAATCGACCGCCGAGTAAAAATCCTTCATTCCAAGTCATAGCCCGAGAGAGAGAGAAGAGAGGCATACCCGGGTGGTGAAGGAGTAGTCGCCAGAGGAGGAACCGCTGGAGAGGTCTTTGAAGAAGATCATGGAGACCCCAGCCGTAGGATGTGAGACGGCAAGAGCGAGGAAGCGACTATAGCTTAGCATGGAAGGAATGAGGAAATAGGGGAAATGTGACTTGTGGTTGGGCAGAAAAGGGGGTGGGGAAGGGGGGAAGGGGGCTGGGGTAGATATTTTGGCGGTAGGCCAAAATTTTGGAAATGTGGAGGGAAACTTTGCGCTCGGTGCTGCCGGACAATTCACTTTGAACGATTGTTTGCATCGCAAACGATTCTTCTGCTTTACGCGCATGGGATGAGTTTGATAATTCAAATTTTGCTGGAAATTTCCCCGGCTATGTCATTGCATAATTTAACATCGCTTGCTAATTTGGGCACACAAAAGAGCGTACAACAGACATACCACACTTACTGAATCAAGAAATTTTAGTAATTAAACAAAGCCAGTTGACAAAAACATTGCTCTAACAAAAGACCGACATTAAAAACAAAGCCTAAGTACGCGTAATTTTAACAAATCCGTCGCCGTGCCGGCTATGCATCGTCAGTGTGAGATGAGACGTCGATGACTTGTCCTGGAGACATGCCGCCGTTCGTGGACTCCGCGCCCCCACTTCTGAAGTCGACCGCGTCCTCGTCCTCGGCGCCGCCCTCAAGGTTGTAGTACTCGTAGTAGTGGCTTCGCTATATCTCGCATTGGTACTCCACTGCCGATTCCTCGATGGACAGACTCTTCTCCACCTCGACCTCGGCCACCCGCAACTCGGCCTCCCGGCGCTCCTCGATCTCCGCCGCCTCCTGCATCTCCAGCTCCCACTCGGCGACCTCATGAGGAAGCAGGTGCTCCAGGGCCACCGCCTCCTTTTCAGACATGGGTTGCATTCTGGAGTCCGAGGTGGCCTGGAATATCTTGGCCTGTGCATCCTCGATCTTGGCGTGGATGGTCTGGACCCGGGCCAGGGCAACATCAGGGCACGAACGACAGCTTGAGCACTATCGGCGTTTGCAGCCGCCGTCACAGTAGCAGCTGCCGCCGTCTCGGCTGCTGCCACTGCCCTGTCGGCGGTCGTAGATGCCCTCTCGGCGGAAGTGGTCGTGCTCAATGCAGATGTAGCGGCACACTCGGAGTAGGCGGCCGTGCTCTTGGCGCATGCGGCGGTGCTCGGGGGGGGGGCATCGTACTGGCCTTCACGAAGCATTTCCATGGCGTCATCTTTGCAAGAAGGGGGTGCGGGAATGGGGGTCGGGATTAGTGGATTCGGGGGTTGCAGGCATTGGAGCAGACGAGCCAGCGAAGCTTAAGGAGGGAGACTTAAATAGACCCAAATATTTTCATCGCAAACGGTTCCAAGAAAACAACCATGTGCGATGTTGTAGATATTTTTTATTAGCTGTGAAAGACGAATTTGGAGTACAGTGGCAATGGATGGTGTTTCAAATGTACGAGAAATTTTGTAGTACTAATACAACTGTCATGTCAAAATTTGGAAATTTTCAGGGGTCATTTCACCTTTTAAAACATTTAAGTGATTTTCTAGCCATTTAATGACCGTAATTGAAATTTGAACTACATGTACATGCAACAACTAACCATCACGGTTCGGAAGCTCATTTTTGTGTAGTTGTGTGCGATTTAATCCCATGTGCAGTAAATTGGAAGGAATTTTCAAACATATTGGTCTCAAGGCTATGACACAATTAATTAAGCATGGAGTGACATGGCATATTAATTCCAAAAGAAATAAAAATAAAAATCAAAAACACATGAAACCTTGGTTGATGTGATGTCATGCCACCAAGATGATGTGTAAAAAAATTTGGCATGTTGACGAAAGTTTGGACACACACCCCTCACAAATCGGAGCAACTCACTAGAAGGCTCGTGGTTCCGAGAGGGAACAATGCATGTTTGATGACAACTGTCATGTTTTCGAGAGGGAACAATGCATCTTTGATGACGAACGTGCACTAATACAACTTTCATGTTTTGGAAAATTTCAGGGGTCATTTGACCTTTTAAAGACATTTAAGTGATTTTCTAGCCATTTAATGACTGTAATTCAAATTTGAACTACATCTACATGCAACGCCTAACCATAGCGGTTTGAAAAATCATATTTTTGTGTACTTGTGTAGGAGTTAATTCCATGTGTAGTAAATTAGAAGGAATTTTCAAACATATTGGTCTCAAGGCATGGACACACATGCATGGAGTGCCATGGCATTTTAATTCCAAAAAATTTAAAAAAATCATCAGAAAAACATGAAACCTTGCTTGATTTAATGTCATGCCACCAAGATGATGTGGTAAAAAAATTGGCATGTTTGACGAAAGTTTGGACACACACCCCTCACAAACTGAAGCAACTCACTAGAAGGTTCATGGTTTCGAGAGGGAACAATGCATCTTTGATGACAAACGGGAGATAGCTTCCTCTTACGGCCTTCAAATTTTTTCTATGTTTAATGTGCACTAATACGACTGTCTTGTGAAAATTAGGAAAATTTCTGGGGTCATTTCACCTTTTAAAGAAATTTAAGTGATTTTCTAACCATTTATTGACCGTAAGTCAAATTTGAAATACATCTACATGCAACGCCTAATCATAACATTTTGAAAAAGCATATTTTTGTGTACTTGTGTGCGAATTAATTCCATGTGTGCAGTAAATTAGAAGGAATTTTCAAACATATTGGTCTCAAGGCATGGGCACACAAGCATGGAGTGCCATGGCATTTTAATTCCAAAACATTAAAAAATGATGAGAAAAACATGAAACCTCGCTTGATTTAATGTCATGCCACCAAGATGATGTGGTAAAAAGATTGGCATGTTTGACAAAATTTTGGACAAACACCCCTCACAAACCGAAGCAACTCACTAGAAGGTTCGTGGTTCTGAGAAGGAACAATGCAAGTTTGATGGTGAACGGGAGATAGCTTCCTGTTACGACCTTCAAAAATTTTCTACGTTTAACATGCATAAATGGATGTATCTAGAATTAAAATACATCTAGATACATCCATACCTGCGACATGTAATTTGGAACGGAGGGAGTAGTAGTTAAGTATCATCGCGTATATGTGATGATATTATATATATATATTCTATGATGAACTAATGAACATTTAATACATATATATTTTGAATTCCATTTTCTATCTATTTTTGTATACTAATTTAAATTTAGTTGTTATCATCCTCATATATAGACTGGAAAGCGTATATACGCAAATTTAAACACAACATATAAGAATGGAAAACAGAGTACACACATTGAAACAGAGCAATAAACAAAGCAATACTATGATTGCTATGAATACATAACTATCCACATCGAAACGACTTCTAAAAATAAAACGTGTCTGTGAGACCATGACCAGCAGCCCTTGCCTACGGTAGCTCTTAGCTCTGCCTGAACTCGTGCAAGCGTTCGTCCAAGCGGTCGACATGCTCACGGTACATCTGGAGCGTGATCACCAGCTCAAGGATGCGACGGCCATGTTCCTCTACTGCACCCAGGTGGACACCTGAGCCAAGGAGGTGGTCGAGCCTATGGACTAGCGCATTGGCATCCAGCGGGCCACAGACAAGGCGAACGGCAGCACCCAAGCGAACGGTGCGGCAGGCGTCTGGTGCGAGTACGGCACGGCCGGCCTCTCGTGCAAGTACGATGTTGAGGGCCTCTGCCCACTCCTGGCGAGGAATGGGGGTACTGACCGAACGTGTACCCAGCTGCGATGCCGCGTCGACAGCAAGCAAGTGCCGATGGATCCGCTCTTGTTGTGCGGCGCGGCGCGCCTCTTGCTTTGCGGCGCTCCAACAGTCTCGACGTGTGAGGGAGTACTGAATTAAGGGGTCCTCGGTCATCCGGGCTATGTGACGTGGGCCGGACTAATGGGGCATGAAGATAAAAGATATAAGACTTCCTCCCGTGTCCGGATGGGACTCTCCTTGGCATGGAAGGCAAGCTTAGCATGCGGATATGAATGCTCCTTTCTCTGTAAACTGACTCTGTAGAACCCTAGCCCCCTTCGGTATCTATATAAACCAGAGGGTTTAGTCCATAGAGGTAATCATAATCATGTAGGCTAGACAATTAGGATTTAGCCATTATGATCTTGTGGTAGATCAACTCTTGTAACCCCTATACTCATCAAAGTCAATCAAGCAGGACGTAGATTATTACTCCATCAAGAGGGCCCAAACCTGGGTAAAACATCGTGTCCCTTGTCTCCTATTACCATCACTCCTTAGACGCACAGTATGGTTCCCCATGCCCGAGACCTGCCGGGTTTGACACCGACATTGGTGCTTTCATTGAGAGTTCCGCTATGTCGTCGCAAGAAGGTTAGATGGCTCCATCAGTCATCTACAACAATGTTTCCCTGAGGGAGGTCTTTCTTCCCGGCCAGATCTTTGTGTTCGGTGTTTCGCACTGCGGGCCAACTCGCTTGGCCATCTAGAGCAGATCGACAGCTATGCCGCAGGTCACGAGATTAGTTTTGGAAATTTGGATTATGCTGTTGATATCTGAGGAGACTTGATCTTCCAAGGGTCCGCGACCCCAACCTCCGCTCTGGCCTTAAATCCAGAGCGCTTCTCCAGGTCCGAAGAAGGGATTCCCGAGCCCGTCGGACTCTCTATGGCTATTAAGCCGAGTACGGGAGTGCCGGAGGAAGCAGTATCACCGGCAATCATTATGAAGCCGAACTCTTCTCCGAACACTGACCCCGATCCCTCCGAGTCAGCATTGCGTGAGCTCAGCCAAGGAGTTTCCTCACCTCCATACTCCATGAACTCCCTTCTCCCTGTCCGAACTTCACCTTTAAGCGAGGCTCTGGACTTAATGCGATCCCTCGTCATTACAGAAGGGCAACGTCCGAACTACGCCTAGCCAAGACTAGGGGCTGAGAGCGAGGAATTTTACGTCCCACCCACCACCCACTTCATAGCCACTGTCGAGGACTTAACGAACATGCTCGATTACGACTCCGAAGACATTGACGGTATGGACGATGATGCCGGAGAAGAGTAGGCCCAAAACCCATCGTTTACTGGACGCTGGATGGCCACCTCTTCGCATGACGTGTACATGGTGGATACACCCAAAGAGGGTAACAACAATAATGAGAAAAATCCAGTTGCGAATACACCTCCTGATATACAACCAAACCACCGACGTTAGTGGCGCCACTCTAAATCACGCCGTGGAAAAGACAGCAATACCATCACCGGAGACATCAATACTCCGGATGACGCCAAAGACCAAGAAAACCCCATCGAGCCAGCCTCCGCACAGGACGATCGGCAAGATGGGCAAATTAGCCCTGAGGAATAGGCTATAAATGATGGCTCGGAGGATAGCAATTATCTTCCACTCTCCGAGGAGGAGGTGAGCCTCGGCGATGAAGACTTTATCGTGCCTGAGGAAGCCCGTGAGCAGGAACGCTTTAGGTGCAGACTAATAGCCATGGCAAGGAGCCTGAAAAAGAAGCAGCAACAGCTCCAAGCTGACCAAGATTTGCTCAACAACAGGTGGACTAACGTCCTGGCAACCGAGGAATACGGCCTTGAGCACCCAACCAAGAGTTAGCCGAAGCGTAAGATGCTACATCAATTCGACGACGAGGCGCTGGTGCCCGTACCATCGGCGCGTAACACAGCCGACCGACCACCACGTGGCTATGACAAAATGGCAGCTCAAGCCGAATACCATCCCGTACTACCTCGTTATAAAGGTAGAGACGCAACAGCTCGGGAATATACCTACGACCTGTGGCAGGATTTGGAAAACAGAGAAGGCCAGACCAGATCGATCTACGGATCACGGGGCCGTGCTCTGACATGCGAGGACGGCTACCTAGCCGGGCATGACAGCCATAACCACGCCCGGGCCGAAAACTGTAGACGGACCCCATCCGAGCTACGTTGCAATGTGGCCCGCTATAGAGGTGCCGCACACGCCCTCAGCTTCACTGACGAAGTAATGGAACATGAATTCCCAGAATGGTCTAAACCCATGAATATTGAATCATATGATGGAACAACGGATCCCACAGTATGGATTGAGGACTTTCTCCTCCATATTCATATGGCCCGCGGTGATGATCTTCATGCCATCAAATACCTCCCGCTAAAACTCAAGGGACCAACTCGACATTAGTTAAACAGCCTGCCAGAAAACTCCATTGGCAGCTGGGAGGACCTGGAAGATGCCTTCCGCGACAACTTCTAGGGTACATACGTCCGACCTCTGGACGCTGATGACTTAAGTCACATAGTTCAACAGCCCGGAGACTCGGCCAGGAAATTCTAGACTAGGTTCATAATTAAACAGAACCAGATCATCGACTGTCTGGATGATGAAGCCCTAGCGGCCTTCAAGCACAACATTCACGACGAATGGCTCGCTTGACTCCTTGGCCAAGAAAACCCGAAGTCCATGGCAGACCTCACGGCACTTATGACCCGCTTTTGCACGGGCGAAGATAGTTTGCTAGCTCGTAGCAGCAACAATGCAAGCGAACCTGCCACCTCTGAAGCCAGAAATTGCAATGGCAAGCCCTGACGCAATAGGCACAAGCATCGGAACAACGGTGATAATACCGATGACAGGGCGGTTAATGCCGGGTTCAGCGGCTCCAAGCCCGGTCAGCGGAACAAGCCATTTAAAAGAAACAATTCGGGCTCATCTAGCTTGGACCGAATCCTCGATCGACCATGTCAAATCCACGGCACCCCCGATAAACCTGCCAATCATACCAATAGATGTTTTCGGGTCTTCAAACAAGCCTGTAAGTTACATACCGAGGACAAAGAGAAGGGGTCGCTAAGTGAGGACGATGACATGGAGCCCCGTCCACCGAACACATGGGGACAGAAGAAATTTCCCACCGAAGTGAAAACGGTGAACATGATATACGTTACTCATATCCCCAAGAGGGAGCGCAAATGCGCACTCAAGGACGTCGACGCGATAGAGCCAGTCGCCCCAAATTTCAATCTGTGGTCATCTTGCCCGATCACTTTTGATCGCAAGGACCATCCGCACTGGTCCTCGACCCAATCATTGATGGATTCCACCTCACACGGGTCCTCATGGACGGTGGCAGCAGCCTTAACCTGCTCTATCAGGACACAGTACGCAAGATGGGCATCGATCCATCAAGGATCAAGCCCGCCAAAACTACCTTTAAAGGAGTAATACCAGGTGTAGAGGCCCGTTGCATAGGCTCAACCACATTGGAAGTCGTCTTCGGATCACCGAACAACTTCAGAAGCGAAGACTTGATCTTCGACATCGTCCCCTTCCGCAGTGGCTATCACGCACTGCTCCGACGAACTGCATTTGCTCGCTTCAATGTGGTGCCACACTATGCCTATCTCAAACTTAAGATGCCCGGGGCACGCGGTGTCATAATAGTCAACAGAAATATGGAACGCTCCCTTTGTACCGAGCAGCACACCGTGGCCCTGGCAGTGGAAGTACAGGTCGGCCTTATCAAGCAGAACATCAATTCGGCGGCCAAGCCCCTGGACACTATTAAACGACTCCGGATTACTCCGCAGCATGAAAATCCGGCTCGTCAGGAGTTGGAATAGCAATTCGGCCTCCGTCTCAGTACCGACAGAACTGCGGCGTACGTACAGTGCATACATAACTACGCACTAAAAATCCCATGGACAAAGATGGAGGCATAACTCGATCATGGTCCACAATACGGATTGACCTTATCCGGGCACTTATACTTTCCCTTTTTCTTTTTATCCTTTTCAGGTTTCTTTTCCACAGGCCCCTCACGACGGCCTCATCATCGATCCTTTCAAAGGATAAACATACCAAGGAGGCAAGCAGCATAGGCGTATGACATAAACATCTAGATGATCTTCTTGACAATCACTTTGCATGTTCGCAGGACCCACACGCAGCTTCCCCTTGGCCTCGGCATGTTAAATAGCCCGGTTGCTTATCACATTATTTCTACAAATACTCTTTGATGTATCAATCAGATTATAATGGAAACAGTTTGCGGCCCAACATATGTGGCATTGGCTTACTCATTTATTATATTTAAACAATTTTTATCAATTGCAACCGTACACTTTGGTACGACTTAACTCGCCAGGGGCGCCATTGCGCTCCATATGTTGGCAACAAGTCCGAACACTTTTTACAGTACAATTCGGCGCCCCGAATATTGCATTATATGCATTGGCTCCGAATCATGTCTTTGGTCAATAGTTGGGTTGCCCGGCTCCTGTGCTTGCTACCTTACGTTCTGTTTTATTGGCTAGGGTAGTAAAGGGAGAACTACTGCGATTGTGTTTCTGATTCATCCGGATAAACACCTCAATAGAAGAGGCTGAAAACTGACTGTCATGATGCGGCGAGAGCCGGTCAGCTATTCGGTGGCTAAAATATCTTGCGATTTTTTCCACATTATGCAACGGATCGGCTTCCACCCGATCAGGTGTTTACGGCCCCTAGTCTGGATAAACAAACTAGGGGTTGCGCCTACACTCCTATTTGTCAAACTCCTATGTCTAAGTGAGGTTGAGAAAGCAACATAGTCCGATTGCTTGGTTCGATGCACTAAACACCTCCTTCAAGGACCAAACTCTTGGGTCAAGTGTGTTTAGGTTCCACTCCGAACACTCCTGTACTATCTACGTGGGGGCTAAAGCCGACGACTGGACAACTCTCAAATTTAAATAAACGCCCGCACAAGAGGAAATATTTTCAAAAAACAACAAGCAATATATTACATATACAGGACTGGATAAACATGAATACATTCATTCAAAGATAATGTCCTTCGCACACTGGCCCGCGGGATCCTTCCAGGACGTCATCAAAATAGCGCTCGAGCGTGCGGTGCTCTTTGCCCTCAGGTGGCCCATCGGTTGCAAGCTTGACGGTGTTCATCTTTGCCCACTGTACCTTGACGCGGGCGAAGGCCATCCGCGCACCTTCGATGCAGACCGATCGCTTTATGGCATCAAGCCGAGGGAAGGCATCGACTAGCCGCTTCACGAGCCCAAAGTGGCTGCTGGGCACAGCTTCGGCAGGCCATAGACGGATTATTAAATCCTTCATGACCAATCCGGCCACCCTATGCAGTTCGGACAGCTGTTTCAGCTGATTGCTGAGGGCCACTGGATGCTCTGGCGCAAGGTATTGCGACTAGAACAGCTTCTCCGACGAGCTCCCCTCTTTGGCTCGGAAGAACTCCGCAGCATCAGTAACACTGTGAGGCAGATCTGCAAACGCTCCTGGAAAACTCCAAGTCTGGGTCAGTAAGATGTACCTTTTCTTCACAAATTTGCTCTACATAATAAAGGTATTACCCGCCGCAATTTGCATGGCCTCCTGGACTTCTCGGAGGGTGCCCTAGGCTTCAACCTGGGCCTCTTGTGTGCTTTAGCGGGCCTTAGCAAGTTTGGACTCTTGGTCCGCAACCTTGCGCTCCAAGGACTCGCACTTCTTTACGGCGTCCTCGAGCTCCTGCTGAACCTCCCCGACCCTTGAATCATGTTTCTTGAGGGTGGCTTGTTCCTTCTCTGCCTTCTTTTGGGCCTCGCTCGGAGACTTTTGGAGGGACTTCACCTCAGCCGCAACTCTTATGAAGCATCATATTAACGTGATCAACACAAACTATTCTAATCATTTTAATGATCTGAATAGGCCATTGCGTACCTTTCTTGTCCTCAAGCTATTTTTTGACGCGGCCAAGCAATTCATCGGCCTGCTCCAGCCTCTGCTTTAGTTCAGCTACTTCGGCAGAATGGGAGGTCGCAGCCAGCTTCGATGCCTGCTTATTCACATAGACATATATGATTAGTATCCTGCGAAAATTATTCGATCCTCTGTTCGGCCTTCCTTTTCGAATACCGAACAGAGTCTCAGGGGCTACTGCTTGTAGTACGATGTTCTTTTTGCATAATTGTGTCATGTACCTCCTAGCCTATTAGAAGGCTGGCGCAGGCTTCAGTCAGTCCGCTCTTAGTGGACTGAACCCTCTCAACCACCATACCCATAAGGATACGGTGTTCTTCTACACTGGAAGCACCTTGGAGCGCTTCCAATAGAGTATCCGGTGCCTCCGGATGGACAGAGGTCACTAGCGGAATAGGTGGACCTCCTTCTTTCGAACGAGGATGCTTACCTAATTCCGGAGCCGTACGAGCCTCCGGAATAGTATTCGGCTGGGGCCGAATTGGGTATGGCCCCCGTCGCCAGTCTCCAGGGGGTCTGCTCCCCCATGTGTCCAGCGGGCGAGGTATCACCCTTTGGCACCACCTCGGCGGCCTCATGTACCTCTCCCTGGCCTGGGAGGGTCCTTCGGACAACACTTCGGCGTCGTCCGTAGTCTTGGGGGAGGAGGCTAGCGGAAGCGACCAGCTATCCATCACCTTTGGATCCAGCGAATTCCCCGAAGATGAGGATCGCTGGAGGTGGGCGAGAGCCGGACTGCAGCGCATGATTCAACATATTAAAACCACGAAGTAAAAGAGCTGGATATATATGTGTGTAAGTGCCTTTGAGTCCTTACGATCCGGCAAGGGGCTTCTTCCTGGGATGCCACTCAGGGCTGCTATTGGTTTCCGATTTGGAATCGTCCGCAAGGGAGACTCTCCCTTTCTAGGACGCCTCCGCCTCTGCGTCCAGATCCGTGGAGGCAGCCCTTTTCTTCCTTCCCCCCTCGGGGGGAGAATTGCTTTCCTCCTCCTCCTCATTCTCGACGGGGGAGGAGTGGGTTTCGGCGTCTTCGGATGTTCCGTCCGAAGTGCCTTTATGGTGGGGCCCCTTCTTGTCTCATGGCCCTTCTTCTTGGCCTTCTTCTCCGGTTCCTGGTAGGGCGCCGGAACCAGCATCTTCGTCAGGAGCGCGATAGCTGGGTTTTTGGGCAGCGGAGCCAGACACTGGATCGGCTCTGCCTTCTTTATCCAGCTCTGAAAAGACAAATGGAGAAACTTAGACATCTTCCTTGAATGCAAAGAAAGAAATACACCTTGAAGTATGAAGAACTTATCGGACTGGCTAGGTGGGTCAGGTTGTATCCGCGGTCCTCGGACGTCTGCGGCCACATTTGATTGGCCTTGAAAAGCACCTTCTAGATACCTTCGTGCATGGAGCCCAAGAACTGTCGCAAGGTCTGGTGCTTGGCCGAATCGAACTCCCACAAATGGCAAGTCCGGCTTTGGCAGGGAATGATCCTGCGAAAAAGCATCACCTGGATCACATTGACGAGCTTAATGTTCTTGTCCACCATGCTCTTGATGCGCACCTGCAGCGCTGATATCTCGTTTGACGACGACCAGTCCAGGCCCTTTTTAGCTAGGAGGTAATCCGCATTGGGGGCCCGGACATGAATTCGGGAGCCGCGGCCCAGGTGGTATTGCGGGGCTCTGTGACATAGAACAACTGCTGCTATCACCCCTCGACGGTTTCCACAAAGGTGCCAGTGGGCCATGTGACATTGGATAGTTTCCTCACCATGGCACCTCCGCACTCCGCATGTTGACCATCCACCAATTTCGGCTTCACATTGAAGATCTACAGCCATAATCCGAAATGGGGTGGGATGCGGAGGAAGGCCTCGCACACGACAATGAATGTCGAGATGTTGAGGAAAGAATTTGGGGCTAGATCGTGGAAATCTAGCCCGTAGTAGAACATAATTCCACGGACGAAGGGGCGGTGGGGAAATCCTAACACGCGGATGAAGTGGGGGATGAATACCATCGTCTGGTTGGGCTCCGGGGTGGGGAAAATCTGCCCCTTGGCCAGAAGCCGGTGGGCGTTTCCTTGGGCCAAGTACCCCGCTTCTTGGAGCTCCGCGATGTTCCCCTCCGTGACGGAGGAGGCCATCCACTTGCCCTGCGTTCCAGATCCGAACATGGTCGTAGTGCGTTTTGGAGGCGGAAAGGATGGAAGCTTGGGCGCTGGAGCTCGAGAACGGATGGGCAAAGAGGAAGAAGGCATGGGTGAAAGAGTGGATCCTTATCCTCTTATAAAGGCAGTGAATATCAAGCGCCTCCCCACTCGCCTTAAAACTTGCCTATTCCCCAAGGTTCGTGCGGACGGCGTGGTTGGATTACTCACGCCCGTATTGATGAGAATCCCGCGATAAGGGGACACAATCTCTACTTCGATAAGACATGCCAATGAAAACCGCACCTCGAAATATGGAGTGGGAGGCTAGAAAATGGTTCGAAATAATGACCGGGCCGGGAATGTTGGAGATATTCCCTAGAGGCAATCTTGTATGATGATATTTCCTATGTTTTCATGAATAAACATAGTCCTTGGACATTATCAATGATGTGTATCAGCAAGTACGTGACTTGTTTGTGGGACTATGCATTGTATGATGACTGTCCTAAAAGGTCCCTGGTCAAAAGGGTTGTGTGGACGTACAGCCAACTAGACTAGCATATGACTCGGTCGATGGCTTGGTCTCAATAGCCATTGAGCATTGGATGCTAACCGGATAATATGGACTTAGAATGATCTGGTCGGATTCAACATAGTCGGATCTGAGTCGAGATAAGGTCCAAGTCGGACAGACCCAACTATGAGACGCAGTGATATGTCATCTGTGAGTCTCGAGTACAACATATGTTCTATGTCCTAAGACCTGAGCTGATGCATGTACTCGGGATGGTGATAGACTTGCTTTGGGCCGACCAAACTCTACTCCATAACTGGGTAGTTATAAAGGTAGGTTTCGGGTTTGTCCAGAACCATGCTGCGAGACGTGGTCGAGCAAGATGGGATTTGCCCCTCCGATCAGGAGAGATATACTCTGGGCCCCTCGTGTGATCCGACCAGGATAAGCATGGCCATGCCACAACGATTATGAGATAATTCGGTTTGTGGTCGGCATCACTGGAACGAGAAATAGGTCGGGCTAGCACAAGGATGACAGACTCGCCTTGAGCCCGACAACATATATCGTGTGGCAAAAGGAACGGATGTAGGATGTACAAGTTCGCCTAACCAGCTTCATACTCTATTTGGTGTTCGGCATGCCTTGCTAGAGGTCGCTACCAACTATGCAGTTCGGAGCTGATCCGAACTGCGACCAAGCCTGCTTGAACCTAAGGGGTTGCGCGCTTAAGGGAAGGAACCTACGAGGTCGGATCCAAGGACACTGGTCGGATGTGATCCACGCTGTATTCGGACTGTGGCCGAGTAGACTTATGGGCTTTAGGGTCCGTGCAAGGCCCAAGTGTTGAGCCTGCAACACACGCCTATATAAAGTGGAGCTGCCGCACACTCACGCGATTGATCGCTTCGACACTGTCACTAGGGTTTGCATGTGTTGCGAATAGACACCTCCACTCGCCGCCGGTTGTGTGATCGGACCTAGCAGTCCGCCGCACGACGTTCCTCCTACACGCGCGGAAACCGTTAGAGGTGGTGCACTTGCGCCGCTTCGGCGAACCTGTAGCGGGACCGCCATGTGCGTAGGGCCTTGTATTTCGTACACGATCACTCAAAACCAGTTCAATGTGATTCTATGCATAACTTTATTTTGCAGGGTTTGATGTGAATAATATGGCTCATTTGTATGTGATGCATGTGTGTAAATTATACATGGCCTGCTTGTCATGTTTGTTAGCCAGCAGGAGCCAGAGTGTTGTCATTTTATTGTATAACGACCTGCGTGTCGACTTATGCCTCTATGTAAAATTCATTACTACTTGTAGTATTTGGATAATAGAGATCAGGTTGGCGGCTTGGCGGCCCGACATGACAAACAAGACGGATTTTCTATATGGTCATCGGAGTTGGAGCCGACCTGGAAGAACATCCATGAAGGAGCCATACTATTTCACAATGTATGTTTTACTTGTGATTGTTATGCTTCTTTGTTTCTATGCATGTTAGAATGGTAGACATATCCCTCATGAACATCAAGTAAATTGCCATTCCCGATTTTGCACCTTCGCACGTCAAGCACGTCTAGTAGTGGGCTCATAAAATTGGGGTGCTGCTAGATGTCTTTGAACTGAAGGGTTCGTGTCGCACACGGACATGCACTGCATTAGGTTAACTTGATAAGGCTATCAAAACAGTTTTGGGCCTTGTGGCAAAATAGGTCGGGAGCCGGGGTATGATATACCGACCCGACCGACATGAGTTGCTTACCGGATAGGCATGTTGTCCAGTAGTGATGCTAAAGCTCACTAGTCACATGTGCTAGTCGGATCTTGAATCACTCAGAGTTTGCGGAGGGATGCTGACTTCAGTGCGAGTATTTCTGTTTAATGCTAGAATTACTCTATATAAACACATTGCTTTGTGATTGCATATTTTTCTGTTGTAGATCAATGGCACCACCTGCTCAACCCAACTTTGCCTTGAAATCAATTTTGGAAAAGGATAAACAGAATGGAACAAACTTCACTACCTGGTATAGAAATTTGAGAATTGTTCTCAAGCATGATAAAAAGGAACATGTTCTAGAGGATCCGCTTCCAAAGGAAATTGCCGATAATGCTAGTACCACAACCAAGAATGCCTACCAGAAACTCGTTGATGAAGCAAACGAGATCAGCTGCCTCATGCTGGCTTGTATGGAGCCCGATTTGCAGCAGCATTTCAAAGACGTTGGGGCTTTCGATATGATCAAGAGTCTCAAGGGCATGTTTCAGGTGCAGGCTAGGACCGAAAGGTTCAACGTCTGGCGATCCTTGATGGATTGTAAGCTGAAGGAAGGTGATACACTGAGCCCGCATGTGATCAAGATGATCAGGTATGTGCAAGCTTTGGATCAGTTGGGCTTCCCGCCCTTGGATGAGCTGGCTACTGTGGTTGTTCTGGGTTCTCATCCGCCCAGCTATGGGACGTTCATATCGAACTATCATATGCATGGCATGGATAAGAAGCTCACTGAATTGCAGGGGATGCTCAAAGAGGCAGAGAAGGATATTAAGAAAGGCACACATCAAGTGTTGATGGTGCAGAAATCGGCTAAGTTCAAGAAGAGTTGTTCCAAGAAAAAGGCTAAGGCAAAGGGCACGGAGACGGTAACCTCCACCACTGCGCCGAAGTCTGGACCAGACTCAAAGACCATTTGCTATCATTGCAAGGAAACTGGTCACTCGAAGAGGAACTGTAGCATGTGGCTTGCAGAGCATGGCAAGAAGGCCGGGAATGCTGCTTCAGGCAAAGGTACACTTGTTGCATATGTTATAGACATTTACCTTGCTGACATACCTAGCAGCTCTTGGGTATTTGATACCAAATCAGTTGTTCACATTTGCAACTTGATGCAGGGGCTGGTAAGAACTAGGTGTGTGGCGCAAGGGGAGATTGACATCAGGGTCGCTAACAAAGCAAGAGTTGTTGCGTTGGAGGTCGGCACGATGGACCTCCAGCTTCCTTCTGGATTTATTTTGGAAATGAATAATTGTTATTACATTCCTGCACTTAGTCGGAACATTATTTCTGTCTCATGCTTGATGAGTCAGGGTTATGAATTCAATTTAAAGGACAATGGTTGTTCGATTTATTTGAATGGTATGTTCCACGACTATGCACCCATTGTTGACGGGTTATTTATATTGAATCTAGAACAGGAATCGGTCTATAACATGAATGTGAAGAGGCATAAGCCTATTGAGATAAATCCGACATACTTCTGGCATTGCCGGCTTGGACACATTAGTGTGAAATGCATGAAAAAGCTCCATGATGATGGACTCCTAACTTCGACCGACTTTGGGTCATTCGAGACATGCGAATAATGCTAGCTCGGCAAGATGACTAAGTCTCCTTTCGCAAAGAGTTGTGAGAGGGCATCCGAGCTGTTGGAATGGATACACAGTGATGTGTGTGATCCAATGAGCACAACTGCCAGAGGTGGCTATCAGTACTTCATGACTTTTACCGATGACTTGAGTAGATATGGATATATCTATTTGATGAGGCACAAGTTAGAGACTTTTGAAAAGTTCAAAGAGTTTCAAAACGACATTGAGAATCAGTTCGGCAAGACTATAAAACTTCTATGATCTGACTGTGGAGGTGAGTACATGAGCCAGGAATTTGATGATCATCTGAAAAGCAGAGGTATAGTACCTCAGCTCACACCTCCGGGTACACCACAGAGAAATGGTGTATCGGAATGAAGGAATCGTACCTTGTTGGACATGGTTCGATCTATGATGAGCAAGTCGGATTTACCCTTGTCATTCTGGGGATACGCTCCAGAAACTGCAGCTTTCACACTTAACAGGGTACCATCAAAATCCATAGACAAGACACCACATGAGATGTGGACCGCGAAGTGTCCCAGTTTGTCTTTTCTAAAGATTTGAGGTTGTGAAGCATTTGTCAAGCGACTTATGTTAGAAAAGCTTACACCCAAGTCCGACAAATGCATATTCGTGGGATATCAGAGGGAAACCATGGGATATAGCTCTTACAACTGGGAAGAGAACAAAGTTTTTGTTGCTCAGAACGGGTTTTCCTTGAGAAAGAGTTTCTCAGTTGGGAGGCTAGTGGGAGGACTATCCGACTCGAAGAAATTCAAGGACCACTCAGGGACGGCTCGGCTAGTGATGATATCATACCAGAGTCCGTCAGGGAACCCATAGTGGAAGCGGCACCGGAACCACGGAGGTCGGAAAGATTGCGCAGAGTGCGTGATGTATTGTTGCTAGAAAGTGATGAGTCGACCATGTATGTGGAAGCGATGGTGAGCCCAGATTCCGAGGCATGGCTAGAGGACATGAGATCCGAGTTAAAGTACATGGATGAGAATCAAGTCTGGGACTTGGTTGATCCGCCGCCTGGCGTAACAACCATTGGTTGCAAATGGGTCTTTAAGAAGAAAACCGATGTGGGTGTAAATGTTAAGATCCACAAAGCTCAGCTTGTCGCTAAGGGTTATGGACAAGTTCAAGGAATTGCAAGCTCAAGAGATCCATTTATGGGTTGAGGCAAGCATCTCGGAGCTAGAACATTCGTTTTGATGAGGTTCTTCACTGTTTTCGGCTTCATCAAAAGCGAAGAGCACTCTTGTTTATACAAGAAGTTAAGTGGGAGCTCAATAGTGTTTTTGATCTTGTATGTGGATGAAATACTATTGATCGAAAATGATATTTCAATGCTGAACTCGGTCAAGGAGTCATTGAATGGAAAGTTTTTTATGAAGGACCTTGGTGAGGCAATGTACATTTTAGGCATTAAGAACTATATAGATAGATCAAGGAGGCTGCTCGGCTTAAGCCAGAGCATGTACATAGATAAAGTGTTGAAGCGGTTCAACATGAGTGAGGCAAATGAAGGGTTCTTGCCACTCTCATATGGTATAAGGCTAAGCGATTCTCAGAGTCCTTCGACATCTGATGAGCGAAGCAGCATGAGTAGGATTTCGTATGCCTCGGCAATCAGATCCATCATGTATGCCATGATTTGTATGTGGCCCGATGTTGCTTCTGCAATAAGCCTAACAAGTAGATACTAGGCCAACCCTTGTTAGAGTAAGTGGGCAGCGGTAAAGACTATTTTGAAGTACCTGAAAAGGACTAAAGAGATGTTCCTAGTTTATGGAGGTGAGGAAAAGCTCGTTGTAAGGGGTTACGCCGATGCTAGTTTCCAAACCGACAGAGATGATTGTCGATCATAGTCTGGATTCATGTACATCTTGAATGGAGGAGCAGTGAGCTAGATGAGTTCCAAGCAAGATACAGTGGCTGATTCTACCACAGAAGTCGAATACATTGCGGCTTGTGAAGCTGCAAAGGAAGGTGTTTGGATCCGGAACTTTCTGGATGATCTTGGTATTTTCCCAGCCTCGGTGTAACCGTTGGACCTTTATTGGGATAATTCTGGTGCCATCACACAAGCCAAGGAGCCGAGGAAATATAACCTGATACGAAAGATCGTAAAGAGTGGTGATGTAGAGTTATGCAAAATTCACATAGATGCAAATGTTCCGGATCCGTTGACTAAGCCGCTTCCACAACCCAAGCATGAGGGGCACATTAGAGCTATGGGCATTCGATGTCTATTTGATTGACTCTAGTGCAAGTGGTAGACTGTTGGAGATATGCCCTAGAGGCAATCATGTATGATGATATTTCCTATGTGTTTATGAATAAAGATAGTCCTAGGATGTTATCAATGATGTGTATCAGCAAGTATGTGACTTTTTCTGGGACTATGCATTGTATGAAGACTCTCCTAAAAGGTCCCTGGTCGAAAGGGCTGTGTGGACGCGCAGCCAACTAGACTAGCATATGATATGGTCGATGGCTTGATCTCACTAGCCATGGAGCATTGCATGCTAATCGGATAATATGGACTTGGAAGGATCTGGTCGGATTCGACGTAGTCGGATCCGAGTCGAGATAATGTCCGAGTCGAACAGACCCAACTATGAGACAAAACGATATGTCATCTATGAGTCTCGAGTACAACATATGTTCTATGTCCTAAGACCTGAGCTGACGCATGTACTCGGGATGGTGACAAACTTGCTTTGGGCCGACCAAACGCTACTCCGTAGCTTGGTAGTTATAAAGGTAGGTTTCGGGTTTGTCCAGAACCATGCTGAGAGACGTGGTCAAGCAAGATGGGATTTGCCCATCCGATCAAGAGAGATATACTTTGGGCCCCTCGCGTGACCCAACCAGGATAAGCATGGCCATGCGACAAGGATTATGATATAATCCGGTTTGTTGTTGGCATCACTAGAACGAGAAAGAGGTCAGGCTAGCACAAGGATGATAGACTCGCCTTGAGCCCGGCAACATATATCGTGTGGCAAAAGGAATGGAAGTATGATGTACAGGTTCGCCTAACCAGCTTCATAGTCTGTTTGGTGTTCGGCATGCCTTGCTAGAGGTTGCTACCAACTAGGCAATTCAGAGGTGATCCGAACTGCGACCAACCGGCTTGAACCTAAGGGTTCGCGCGCTTAAGGGAAGGAACCTACGAGGTCGGATCCGAGGACACTGGTCGGATGTGATCCGAGCTATATTCGGACTGTGGCCGAGTAGACTTATGGGCTTTAGGGTCCGTGCAAGGCCCAAGTGTTGAGCCTGCGACGGACGCCTATATAAAGTGGAGGTGCCGCACACTCACGCGATTGATCGCTTCGGCGCTCTCACTAGGGTTTGCATGTGTTGCGAATAGACACCTCCACTCGCCGCCGGTTGTGTGATCGGTCCTAGCAGTCTGCTGCATGACGTTCCTCCTGCACGCGTGGATACCATTACATGCGGTGCACTTGCACTGCTTCGGCGAACCTGTACGTGGTAACCGACTACCGGCTGTATGAGGGAGATCGGACGAGGAGGAGATCATCCACGCGGACGCACTGCCCCAACTCTTCTTCCGCTGCACGGCACTACGTGTCTAGTGGTAACGAACTATGATCCATCTCTCGTAGCATGTTCTTGGTTGTTCTGTGTGTAGGAAAATTTTAATTTGTAGTCGACGCACCCTACTATAGAACCCAACAGGGACGTAATGTCTCGCTACGAAAAGTTGTGAGCAGATGGGACTTGTGAAATATTATACTCTTCGTGGCTATGTGTGGTGCCTGTCTTACAGAGGTGGACACGTTTTCTGTGTTGAGGAGTACTTTGAAGTATTCGGAGGACGAACCCGCCTTGCAATGCCGAAGACAATCTACGCGCCAGACACATCCTCTTTGAAGCCTGTTTCAGGGCCTACTGAGGGAGTCCTGAATTAAGGGGTCCTCGGGCGTCCGGGCTATGTGATGTGGGCCGGACTAATGGGTCATGAAGATACAAGACAGAACACTTCCACCCGTGTCTCGATGGGACTCTCCTTGGCATGGAAGGCAAGCTTAGCGTGCAGATATGAATGTTCCTTTCTTTGTGAACCGATTCTGTACAACCCTAGTCCCCTCCGGTATCTATATGTACCGGAGGGTTTAGTCCGTAGAGGTAATCATAATCATACAGGCTAGAAAATTAGGGTTTAGCCATTACGATCTCGTGGTAGATCAACTCTTGTAACCCCTATACTCATCAAAGTCAACAAAGTAGGACGTAGGGTATTACCTCCATCAAGAGGGCCCGAACCTAGGTAATACATCATGTCCCTAGTCTCCTGTTACCATCGATCCTTAGACGCACAGTTCGGGACCCCCTACCCGAGATCTGCCGGTTTTGACACCGACACCATGCGGCGAGCCGCAGCCTATCGGCGCGGACACGCCTAGCTTGCTCTGTGGTACGCCATCGATCATGTTGTGCAGCGAGTTGCAGCTTGTCGGCGCTGACATGCCTATCTTGATTCGCGACGCTCAAGCGCCATGCGCCAACGGTCTGCTCAACCATGGCGATGATGCGCATCACGGTGTCGTCCATCGCGTTGCTGGGGTGCGCCTTGGCCTTGACGGGTCGTGGTGCCTACTTGTTTTCCTCATCGATGAGGTTGATTCTAGAGGCAGCACTTTGGTGGGTTGGCATGCTTGGAAAAGGTGGACGCGCTACAGGCTGCGCTTTTCGCCTCCATGCGTCGCACGCCGCTTATGCACAATATCGCTTGGTGGCGGGAAACATGTGAGGAAATGGCGAGAAATGGTGGCGTGTTCATAAAACGCCATCAATTAGTCGAAACTTAGCATAGAAGGAACATCGAGCTAGCACAAGAAGGAGATGAGGATCAAATGAACACGAACCACACTAGGGAACCGTTTCTGTTATTATCGGTATTCGCACACATTTCTGATTTAGACCTGTTTGCCGTGTATCACAAACATCTTGTTATATTGAACCGTTTCTGTTCTCTTGCCTCAACGCAAACAGTTCATCCGAGTGAACCGCATGCCGTATGTCGCACACACCTTCATCTGGTTGCCCATTTCTTTTGTTCCTCCTCATCGCAAATAGTTAATTGAGCAGAACCGTATGCCTTGCATCGCACACGCAACTAAAATCTGAACCATCTTTGATGCATCCTCGATCGCAATTGTTTTGCACCTTTTTTGATGTTTTTTACACCATCTTTTGCGATTATGGCATCGCACACAGTTTCGTCGAAGGGTCTCTGATCGTAGTGTCGCGTTAGCAGCATCCTGCAGTAGTGTTAATATTTAAAAAAGGCCGCCGTGCATTCAGTCGGGATCGATGTAACACCCACGATGCGGCTATATCTACCACGTGTCGAGGTACGACTTAGAGGCATAACCGCATGGTGGTTTTGTTGCAAGAGGGGTAATCTTCACACAATCCCATGTACTAAATAAGAAAGGGATACAGAGTTGGCTTACAATCGCCACTTCACACAAATAACAAGTTAAACATACATCATCCGGAATACAATCAAGGTCCGACTACGGAACCAAAATAAAAGAAGACAACCCCAAATGCTAGATCTCCGGTTGTCCCAACTGGGCTCCACTATTGATCATCCGGAAAAGACACATAACAACGACCAAGTTCTTCATCGAACTCACACTTGAGTTCGGTAACGTCACCTGCACTGGTATCATCGGCACCTACAGCTGTTTGGAAGTATCTGTGAGTCACGAGGACTCAGCAATCTCACACCCGCGAGATAAGGACTATTTAAGCTTATGGGTAGGATAAGGTAATGAGGTCGAGTTGCAGCAAGCGCTAAGCAAATATGGTGGCTAACATATGCAAATAAGAGTGAGGAGAGAAGCAACGCAACGGTTGAGAAGCTAGAAGTGATGAAGAAGTGATCCTGAAACTACTTACGTTCAAGCATAACACAAGACCGTGTTCACTTCCCAGACTCCGCCGAGAAGAGACCATCACGGCTACACACGTGGTTGATGTATTTTAATTAAGTCAAGTGTCAAGTTCTCTACCACCGTACATTAATAAATTCCCATCTGCCACATAACCACGGGAACGGCTTTCGAAAGTATAAATCCTGCAGGGGTGTCCCAACTTTGCCCATCACAAGCTCTCACGATCAACGAAGGATATTCCTTCTCCCGGGAATACCCGATCAGTCTTGGAATCCCGGTTAAAAGACGTTTTGACAATGGTAAAACAAGACCAGCAAAGCCGCCCGAATGTGACGACAAATCCCGATAGGAGCTGCACATATCTTGTTCTCAGGGCACACCGGATGAGCAATCCGTACAACTAAAACCAGCCCTCAAGTTTCCCCGAGGTGGAGCTGCAAAGGGCTCTAGTTTGGACCAACACTTAGAGGAGCAATGGCCTGGGGTGGTGGGGTAAAATAAGATGACCCAAGGGAAAGGCTTAGGTGAGGCAAATGTAAAACTAAGGTTGGGCCTTGCTGGAGGAGTTTTATTCAAAGCGAACTGTCAAGGGGGTCCCATAACCCCAACCGCATAAGGAACACAAAATCAAGGAACATAACACCGGTATGACGGAAACTAGGGCGGCAAGAGTGGAACAAAACACCAGGAAAAAGGCCGAGCCTTCCACCCTTTACCAAGTAAATAGATGCATTAATTAAATAAGAGATATTGTGATATCCCAACCTATCCATGTTCCAACATGGAGCAAACTTCAACTTCACCTACAACTAGCAACGCTATAAGAGGGGCTGAGCAAAAGCAGTAACATAGCGAAACAACGATTTGGTAGGAAGGTGGGTTAGAGGCTTGACATGGCAATATGGGAGGCATGATATAACAAGTGGTAGGTAGCACGACATAGAAATAGAACGAACAACTAGCAAGCAAAGATGGAAGTGATATCGAGGGTATGGTCATCTTGCCTGAGATCCCACAAGGAAGAAGAACAAGTCCATGAAGAAGGAAAATGGACGTAGTCGAACGAATCCTCACAACTCCTGACCGAAACCGAAGCTAACAATAGAAGCAACCCGGAAAGAAGCAAGCAACATAGTAAACGACCATCACATAAACATGCAATGATGCACAACCAAGTATGATGCATGTCCAGTTTAATGAGGCATGGCATGGAAAAGTGCACAAACAATACTACAAATTAAGTGGAGCTCAATATGCAACGAGTTGCGTATTGACGAAACACCACATCAATTACAAATTAAGTGTACCCAACAATATTAAATGTTGTTAAACATGGCAAGAAGGTGAAGCATATGAAAACTACACATTTAAGCAAGTTTAAATGAGGCCGGAAACAACAACAACAATTCTGAAAAATCCGCATATGCATATTTCGAATAAGCTACTGTTCTGCCCTAAACATAATTTTAGAGTTGTTAAACATGCAAAGTAAGTACACCATGTTAATCTATGCATTTTTCTACCCCATTTACATATAAAGTTTATTTAGAATGAAGCTACTGTTATTTAGTTATGAAATAAAGCATTTTAGCATGGCATTTAAGCAAATTAATTCAAACAACACATTTAAGCATTTTAAACATGAATGAGAGTTGCATATTATGAAACTAGATGAAATTCTAAGCATTTTGCATATATAAAACATTTTAATCCAATGCACCATTTGTGAGTTATTAAATGCATGATCTAGTGGGACTTTTCTGTAAATCTATTTACGGAGGATTAATAGGCAAATTCGCAGAACAGAAAAAAAACACATGGTGGGCTAAATCTGGTGCATGTTGGGCCAACAGAAAAGAAAAAAACAAACAAAGGAGGCATTGGGGCCTCACCATGGGCTTCGGCCCAGTCAGAGGAGGCGGCTTAGTTCTGGTGTCGGTGCTAGGCCACAGCTGGAGAGGAGGCCGGCCCACGCGCTGACCCACGATCAACGCGACCACGAGCCAGCGAGCGGGACGAGCCCCTCTGCTCGTCCCCGAGCCAGGGCATGGCGGCGGCACCACTAGCTGCGGCTGGGTCTCCGGCGAGGCGCGAGGACAGCGGGGAGGCCGGGAACGGGCAGAACGAAGGCGGGGTGAGGGAGTCCTGGATTAGGGGGTCTCCGGACAGCTAGACTATATCCTTGGGCCGGACTATTGGACTATGAAGATACAAGATTGAAGACTTCGTCCCGTGTCCGGATGGGACTTTCCTTGGAGTGGAAGGCAAGCTTGGCAATACGGATATGTTGATCTCCTCCCTTGTCACCGACTCCGTGTAACCCTAGCCCCCTCCGGTGTCTATATAAACCCGAGGGTTTAGTCCATAGGATGACATACAATCATACCATAGGCTAGCTTCTAGGGTTTAGCCTCTACGATCTCGTGGTAGATCAACTCTTGTAATACTCATATCATCAAGATCAATCAAGCAGAACGTAGGGTATTACCTCCATTGAGAGGGCCCGAACCTGGGTAAACATCGTGTCCCCTGCCTCATGTTACCATCCGCCTTAGACGCACAGTTCAGGACCCCCTACCCGAGATCCGCCAGTTTTGACACCGACATTGGTGCTTTCATTGAGAGTTCCACTGTGCAGTCACCGTAAGGCTTGATGGCTCCTTCGATCATCGGTAACGATGCGGTCCAGGGTGAGGTTTTCCTCCCCGGACAGATCTTCGTATTCGGTGGCTTCGCACTGCGGGCCAACTCGCTTGGCCATCTGGAGCAGATCGAAAGCTACGCCCCTAGCCATCAGGCCAGGTTCGGAAACTTAAACTACGCTACCGACATTCGAGGAGACTTGATCTTCGACGGATTCAAGCCCATTTCAGGTGCACCGCACAGTCACGACGAGCATGACGTAACTCTATCGTCGGACATTGTTTGGGAGATCACACCTGCAACTACTCCGGCCTTCAATCCGGAGCAAATTGTGCCATCCGAGGACGGGTGGATAGACCCTGCTGCGGAGGCTGCACTCTCAGTGGCGATAGAGCCGGATACTAACTTCACCCCTTACGAGAGCCGTATTGCCGAACCACTGGATTCATCTCCGGCCACGGACTCCGAGCCGCATGCGTCCGTGCCTATCGAATCCGATTGGGCGCTGATCATGGAGATCACCTCCGCAGACATCTTTCAACACTCACCTTATGACGAAGTGCTAAATTCATTAAAGTCTCTCTCCTTGTCAGGAGAACCTTGGCCGAACTATGTCCGGCTAGAATGGGATGCGAACCACGAAGAAATTCGCTCCACACCCAGCACCCACTTAGTAGACACTGTCGACGATTTAACCGACATGCTCGACTTCGACTCCAAAGACATCGACGGTATGGACGACGATGTAGGAGACGAGCAGGAACCACCGCCCATAGGGCGCTGGACTGCCACCTCATCATATGATATATACATGGTGGACACCCCCAAAGAAGGCACTCGCGACGAGACAGCGGGGGATGACCCCTCCAAGAAGCAACCCAAGCGCCGACGTCAGCGGCGCCGCTCTAAGTCCCGCCATAGCAAAAGTAGTGATACTAGCACAAGAGACAATAACACTCTGAATAGTGCCGAAGACGACAAAAATCCCCTCCAGCACGATTTCGAGCGGGAGGGTGAACAAGCTAGCCCTCTAGAGCGGGCAGCAGATGAAGAATCGGAGGAGGACAATTACATGCCTCTCTCCGAAGATGAGGTGAGCCTCGACAACGAAGAATTTATCGTGCCTGAGGATCCCGTCGAACAGGAGCGCTTCAAGCACCGGCTTATGGCCACAGCAAATAGCTTGAAGAAAATGCGACAACAGCTTTGAGCTGATCAAGATCTGCTAGCAGACAGATGGACCGAAGTCCTTGCGGCCGAGGAATACGAACTCGAGCGCCCCTCCAAGAGTTACCCAAAGCGCAGGTCACTACCCCGACTCGAGGAGGAAGCACTAAAACCTACATCACCAGTGTACGATGTGGCTGACCGGTCACCTCGTGGACGAGCTAGAGAGGCGTTTCAGCCTGAAGTTCAGCCTACACCCCGCCGCCACTCAAAGAAAAGTACAAAGGCCTGGGGCAACACGCGGACCTGCGAGACGTATTGGAAAGCAGGGCAAAACATGCAAGATCGATATACGGAGCACGAGGGCGCGCGCCAACGCAGGACGATGACCGTCATGCTGGATACACTAAAAGTAAATCTGGCCGGGCCGAATACAGCAGACAAGACTCATATGAACTGCGTCGTGATATAGCCTGGCACAGAGGTGCCTCACACCTCCTATGCTTCACTGATGAATTTATGGATCATGAATTCCCGGAGGGTTTCAAACCCGTAAATATCGAATCGTATGATGGTACAACAGATCCCACTGTATGGATTGAGGATTTCCTCCTCCATATCCACATGGCTCGCGGTGATGATCTGCATGCCATCAAGTACCTCCCACTAAAACTCAAAGGACCAGCTCGGCATTGGCTGAATAGCTTGCCAGCAGACTCCATCGGCAGTTGGGAGGATTTGGAAGACACATTCCTTGACAACTTCCACGGCACTTATGTGCGACCACCGGATGCTGATGACTTGAGCCATATAACTCAGCAGCCAGGGGAATCGGCCAGGCAATTCTGTACACAGTTCCTAACTAAGAAAAACCAAATTTTCGACCGTCCGGATGCAGAGGACTTAGCGGCATTCAAGCATAACATCCGGGACAAATGGCTCGCCCGACACCTCGGCCAGGAGAAGCCGAAGTCTATGGCAGCCCTCGCGACACTCATGACCCGCTTTTGCGTGGGCGAGGATAGCTGGCTAGCTGGCAGCAACAACACATCGAGTAATCCGAGCACTTCGGATACTAAAGATGCCAATGGCAGACCACGTCGTAACAGACACAAGCGCCGTAACAACGGCGATAACGCCGATGATACGGCAGTCAATACCAGGTTCAGAGGCTCTAGATCCGGTCTGCGGAAAAAGCCATTCAAAAGAAGTACTCCGGGCCCGTCCAGCTTGGATCGCATACTTGATTGCTCATGTCAAATCCACGGCACCACCGATAAGCCAGCCAATCACACCAACAGAGAATGTTGGGTATTCAAGCAGGTCAGCAAGTTGAATGCCGAAAACAAGGACAAGGGCTGCACAGGGATGATGATGAGGAGCCCCGGCCGCCGAACATGGGAGGACAGAAGAGGTTCCCCCCACAAGTGAAGACGATGAACATGATATACGCAACCCACATTCCCAAGAGGGAATGAAAGCGTGCACTAAGGGGCGTCTATGCGATAGAGCCCGTCGCCCCAAAGTTCAACCCATGGTCCTCTTGTCCAATCACGTTCAATCGCAGGGATCACCCCACTAGTATCCATCATGGCGGATCCGCTGCATTGGTCCTAGACCCCATCATCGACGTATTTCACCTCACTCGAGTCCTTATGGATGGCGGCAGCAGCCTAAACATGCTCTATCAGGATACAGTGCGCAAAATGGGTATAGATCCCTCGAGGATCAAACCCACCAAAACCACCTTTAAGGGCATCATCCCAGGTGTACAGACCCATTACACGGGCTCAATCACACTGGAAATGGTCTTTGGATCTCCGGACAACTTCTGAAGCGAGGAGTTAATGTTCGATATCGTCCCGTTCCGCAGTGGTTACCACGCACTGCTCGGGCGAACCGCATTTGCAAAATTCAATGCGGTACCGCATTACACATACCTCAAGCTCAAGATGCCAGGACCTAGGGGGTCATAACAGTCAATGGAAACACAGAACGCTCACTCCGCACGGAAGATCACCCTGCGGCCCTCGCAGCAGAAGCACAAAGTAGCCTTTTAAGGCAAACCGCCAATTCGGCGATACAGCCTCCGGACACCGTTAAGTGAGTCCGGAGTAACCTGCAACAGGATCGCCTAGCACGTTCAGAGCTCGCCTAGCAATTTGGCCCCCGTCCCAGTCCCAGTCAAGCGATGAAATCCGTGCCGCGCGCACATAATTACGCACTGAAAATACCATGGGCATAGGCGGGGGCACGATCAGGGCACATCCCGCAATGCGGCTTAACCGCCCTAGGGGATGCATACCTTTATCATTTTTTCTCTTTCAGGACCATACTCTCTGGAAGCCCTTTCCGGCAGTATGACTGCTGGACACATTATGGGAAGGAACAACCAAGGAGGCAAGAAGCTAAGACATACAAGGGAACCCCGAGGTGGTGTCTAATAACAATCGATATACCCGCTTTTTACTACCCATACGCAGCTTGCCCTTGGATAGGACATGTCAAATAGTCCCATTTTTTGCTTATTGCACTACCTGTATCAGTATGCTTTGACGTATTATTTAAATAAAAATGCATAGCATTACCCTATTATTGCATTATCCATCCCTTTTTTCTTATATGTTCATTTACGAGAACTTGCACCCATACATTCTGGTACGGTCAGTACGCCTGGGGCTTTTGTTTACCCCATAATACGGCGTGAGAAGTCCGAACACTTTCGACAGTGCGGCACCGCAAACTTATAGCATTATATGCATCAGCTCAGAATCATGTCTTGGGTCAATAGTTGGGTTTGCTCGGCTCCCATGTTTTGGTACGTTACGTTCCGCTATATCGGCTAAGGTAGTGTCGGGAGAACTACTGCGATTTTGTCCCGGTTCTTCCGGACAAGCACCTCAGTAGAGAAAGCCGAAAACTGACTGTCATGATAAGGCGAGAGCTAGTCGCTGTTCGAGAGGTCTCAAGTCCTTAAAGACTTTTTCCGCTTCAGGCGAGGAGTCAGCCTTGCCCCACTTAGGCGTATATAGTGCCCCAAATTCGGCCTTCCGAATACTAGGGGCTTCCCAAAAATTTAAAATTGTAGACTTCTATGGATAAGTAAGAGTGATAAAGCCTTATAGTATGATTTCCTGGTTCGTTGTGCTGAACACCTCCCTCGAAGGACCCAACATTGGGATAAAGAGTGCTCAGGTTTATCCCGAACACCCCAGTACTAGTTACATGGGGTCAGAAGCCGACGACTGGCCAACTCTCAGATTTTATAAATGGCCACACAAAAGGTAATATTGTAAATTCAAAAACCGTTGCATAGTGCAAATGAACTCGTTTCACATTACAGGATCACATGAGAATGTTCATTCAAAAATTACATCTCTAGCACATTCCTCCGCCACAAGGCGGGAACCCTTCAGGACACTGTCTTAATACATTTCAGGGCAGCAAAGCTCCTTGCCCTCCGGCGGCCCCTCCTTCACTAGCTTTACGGTGTCCAGCTTCGCCAGTGCACCTTCGCCCGGGCAAAAGCCCAACGCGCACCCTCGATGCAGACGGACCGCTTTATGACTTCAAGCCGTGTGCAGGCATCCACAAGCCGCCTCACCAGACCGAAGTAGCTGCTAGGCAGGGGATCGCCAGGCGACATCCGAACTATGAGACCCTTCATGGCCTGTTCGGCCGCCTTGTGAAGCTCGACCAGTTGCTTTAGCTGGTCGCTCAAGGGCATTGGGCGTTCGGTCCCAGTATACTAAGACCAGAACAACTTTTTCGTCGAGCTCCCCTCCTCAACTTGGTAAAACTCCGCAGAATCCAATACACTACGGGGAAGGTCTGCGAACACTCCTGGAGAGCTCCGAACTCGGGTAAGTAAAAGGAAGGTTTACTTCACATGCTTGCTTTGCATAATGAATGCCTTACCCGCTGCTATCTTCATCACCGCATCAATCTCCGGGAGGGCCTTGTGGGCTTCAGCCTTGGCACTCCGTGCGCTTTCGAGCGCCTTCGCAAGCTCGGACTCTCTCATCTTAGAGTCAAGCTCCAAGGACTCGTGTTTTTTGGCAAGAGCCCCGAGCTCTTGCTGCACCTTGCCTACCCGGGCTTCTTGCTTTTCTCGCTCAGTGCGCTCCTTGGCCGCTTTGTCTTCAGCCTCGGACAACGCCTTCTTCACGGTCGCCACCTCGGTTGTGGCCCCTGGCAAATTCATGATGATCCTATTACTTTACAACCGAATTTCTTTTTAATATATAGACAAGGTATTGCTTACCTTTGCTCTCCTCGAGCTGCCTCTTAGTAAGGCCGAGCTCTTCCTCGGACCGCTCAAGGTCCTACTTTAGTGCAGCAACCTCCGCAGTATGTGCGGCAGCGGCCAGCAGTGAAGCCTGCATATGCACATAGACATATTCTGATTAGACTCCTTAGTCATTATTTGATCCTCTATTCGGTCTTTCTTTGCGAACGCCAAACAGAGCATTAGGGGCTACTGTTTATGCGGTAATATTTTCCTATATTTTGACTGCTTACCTCAAAGCCTGTCAGGAGGCTGGTACAAGCTTCGGTTAGTCTGTTTTTGGCGGACTGAACTTTCTCGATCACCGCACTCATGATAGTGCGGTGCTCTTCATCGATGGAACCGCCGCGGAGCGCTTCCAGCAAGTTGTCTGGTGCCTCTGGATGGACAGAGGCCACCAACACGGGCGGCTTGCCCCTCTTAATGGGGGATCGCCTGCCGGAGTCCAGAACCACCGAAGGTTCCGGCGCAGTGTTCGGCTGGGGGCCGAACATGGAGCCCGTGGGAGTCTTGCTCCCTTTGCGCCCAGGGGCCGGAAGGTCGCCTCGAGGCACCCCCAGGACTACCTCCCCTCATCTTGGTGCCTTTTGAGACAATACCTCGATGTTGTTCGTAGGTCAAGGGGTGGAGGCGGTCGGAAGTGAATCGCTATTCATATCCGACGAGTCCAAAGAACCGTCCGACGAAGATACATCGAGACGGGCTCGGGACGGACTGCATAATCATATTCGGCGTAAGGAGAAGCAGTGCAATAAAACATACCATGAATTACTATGGTATCCGAATAGTTACGACTTCGCCAGGGGCTTGTCCCTGGGTAACCACTCGTCGCTGCTGTAGGCGGCCGTCGTGGAGCAGTCCAGAAGGAGGGTCCTTCCCTTCGTGGACCCTTCGGCCTCCCCGGTTGGGGAGGCCTTCCTTATCTTGTCTCCCCCGACTGGGGGGAGAACTTTCCTCTTCCTCCTCCTTGTTTTCATGGGAGGAGTGCGCCTTGGAGTTATCGGACGATGAGTCCGATATAACCTTGCGCCGGAGACTCTTTCGGGTCACCGTGGCATTCTTCTTGGCCTTCTTCACCGGCAGCTCGTAAAGCGCCGGAACCAGCATCTCCGCTAGGAGAGCATCTGCAGGATCTTCAGGCAAGGGGGCTGGGCCATCGATCTGCTCCGCTATCTCTACCCAGTCCTGTTAAGGGCATGGAATCTTAGATCCGGCACATGATTAAACTAGGGCAAATAAATATCCCGTGAGATATAAAAACTTACCGGATTAGCATGGTTCTTTGCGCTGAGTCCGCGGTCCTCGGTAAGGGGAGGAGGTACCTCGACGCCCTTGAACAACACCTTCCAGATGTCCTTGTGCGTCGTGTCGAAGAGCTCTCGCAGCGTCTGGTGCTTGGCTGGGTCGAACTCCCACAAATTGAATACCTGTCGTTGACACGGGAGGTTCCGGCGGAAGAGCATGACCCGGACCACGTTGACGAGCTTGATTTTCTTCCTCATCATGTTCTTGATGCAGGTCTGGAGTCCGGTCAGCTCTACCGGGGAACCCTAGGACAGGCCCTTCTCTTTCCAGGAAGTGAGCCGCGTGGGGATTCCGGATCGAAATTCGAGGGCTGCCACCCAGTTGGTGTCGCGCGGCTCGGTGATGTAGAACCACCCCGATTGCCACCCCTTTATGGTCTCCACATAGGAACCTTCGAGCCAGGTGGCGTTAGGCATTTTGCCCACCATGGCGCCTCCGCACTCTGCTTGCTGGCCGACCACCACCTTTGGTTTAACATTGAAGGTCTTCAGCCACAGGCCGAAGTAGGGCCTAATGCGGAGGAAGGCCTCGCACACGACGATAAACATCGAGATGTTGAGCATGAAATTGGGGGCCAGATCATGAAAATCCAGCCCGTAGTAGAACATGAGCCCACGGACAAACGGGTGAAGAGGAAATCCCAATCCGCGGACAAAGTGGGTAAGGAAAACTACCCTCTCATGGGGTTCGGGCGTAGGGATGATCTGCCCCGCATCGGGCAGGCGGTGGGTGATGTCCGCGGCCAGATATCCGGCTTCCCGTAGCTTTGTGATATTCTCCTCCATGACGAAGGAGACCATCCAATTGCCTCTCGCTCCGGACATGCTTGGAGTGGTTTGAGGAGAAAGACGCGAACTTGGGCGCTGGAGCTAGAGTGTGCGAGAATGGATAAGCAAGGAGGAAGAAGGCGGTGGTAAAAAGGATGAATCTTTGTCCCTTTATAAGGGCGGAAGAGGCGATGCGCCTCCTCACTTACCTGGTAAAATCTCTTATTCCCCGAACGCCGTAATTGATGGCGCGGTTGGGTTACCCATACCCGTATTGATGAGAATCCCGTGATAAGGGCACACGATCTCTACTTCGACAAGACATGTCAAGAAAACCGCCTCGTGATACATGCAGTGCTGGTTGAGAAAAACGGTTTGAATAATGACCAGGCTGTGGTATGATGTCATGCTGTCAAACATGTCAGCAGATTAGATTTGTGGAAATATTATTCTCTCTATAGTGGTATATGGAACTTGTTTTGCAGAGCCGAACACTATCCTTGTGTTCAAAATCTTCTATGGAGTATTCGGAGGAAGAACCCTCCTTGCAATGCCGAAGACAAATCTGCGCGCCGGACTCATCGTCATTGAAGCCTAGTTCAGGGGCTACTGAGGGAGTCCTGGATTAGGGTGTCTCCGGACAGGCGGACTATATCCTTTGTCCGGACTGTTGGACTATGAAGATACAAGATTGAAGACTTCGTCCCGTGTCCGGATGCGACTTTCCTTGGCGTGGAAGGCAAGCTTGGCAATACGGATATGTAGATCTCCTCCCTTGTAAACCGACTCTGTGTAACCCTAGCCCCCTCCGGTGTCTATATAAACCAGAGGCTTTAGTCCGTAGTACAACATACAATCATAACATAGGCTAGCTTCTAGGGTTTAGCATCTACGATCTCGTGGTAGATCAACTCTTCTAATACTCATATCATCAACGTCAATCAAGCAGGATGTAAGGTATTACCTCCATCGAGAGGGCCTGAACCTGGGTAAACATCATGTCCCCTGCCTCCTGTTACCATCCTCCTTAGACGCACAGTTCGGGACCCCCTACCCAAGATCCGCCGGTTTTGACACCGACACGGGGCATCCAGATCCGGCGGCCATGGGGGTCCCTGTTCATGGCGGGAGAGAGAGAGAGAGAGAGATGTTAGAGGAAGGAGAAGAAGGAGACGGCCAGGGAAGGAGGAGCAAGGCGGCAGGCTCTGGCCTGGGAGGTCCTTCACCGGAGCTCGACGGCGATGAGGTCTCCGGTGGCGGGGTTGGTGAGCTGTGATACGTCTCCAACGTATCTACAATTTTTGATTGGTCCATGCTATTATATTATTGGATTTGGATGCTAATGGGCTTTATTTTACACTTTTATATGATTTTTTGGGACTAACCTATTAATCGGAGGCCTAGCCCAAATAGTTGTTTTTTGCCTATTTCAGTGTTTCGCAGAAAAGGAATATCAAACGAAGTCCAAATGGAATGAAACCTTTGGGAACGTGATTTTCCCAACAAACGTGATCCTGGAGACTTGGAGTGGGCGTCAAGAAACAATCCAGGAAGCCACGAGATAGGGGGGCGCGCCTACCCCCCTGGGCACGCCCTCCACCCTCATGGGCCCCTCGTTGCTCCACCGACCTACTTCTTCCTCCTATATATAAACACGTACCCGCAAAACATCCAGGAGCACCATGAAAACCTAATTCCACCACCGCAACCTTCTGTACCCGAGAGATCCCGTCTTGGGGCCTTCTTCGGAGCTCCGCCGGAGGGGGCATTGATCACGGAGGGTCTCTACATCAACTCCATGGCCTCTCCGGTGATGTGTGAGTAGTTTACTTCAGACCTACGACTCCATAGTTATTAGCTATATGGCTTCTTCTCTCTCTTTGGATCTCAATACTAAGTTCTCCTCGATCATCTTGGAGATATATTCAATGTAATCTTCTTTTGCGGTGTGTTTGTCGAGATCCGATGAATTGTGGGTTTATGATCAAGTTTATCTATGAACAATATTTGAATCTCCTCTGAATTCTTTTATGTATGATTGGTTTATCTTTGCAAGTCTCTTCGAATTATCAGTTTGGTTTGGCCTACTAGATTGATCTTTCTTGCAATGGGATAAGTGCTTAGCTTTGGGTTCAATCTTGCGGTGTCCTTTCCTAGTGACAGCAGGGGCAGCAAGGCATGTATTGAATTGTTGCCTTCGAGGACAAAAAGATGGGGTTTATATCATATTGCATGAGTTTATCCCTCTACATCATGTCATCTTACTTAAAGCATTACTCTGTTCTTATGAACTTAATACTCTAGATGCATGCTGGATAGCGGTCGATGTGTGGAGTAATAGTAGTAGATGCAGAATCGTTTCGGTCTACCTGTCGCGGACGTGATGCCTATATACATGATCATACCTAGATATTCTCATAACTATGCTCAATTCTATCAATTGCTCGACAGTAATTCCTTTACCCACCGTAATACTTATGCTCTTGAGAGAAGCCACTAGTGAAACCTATGGCCCTCGGGTCTATCTTCCATCATATTAATCTTTCAACACTTAGTTATTTCTATTGCCGTTTATTTTACTTTGCATCTTTATTCCTCTTTATCATAAAAATACCAAAAAATTATCTTATCATATCTATTAGATCTCACTCTCGTAAGTGACCATGAAGGGATTGACAACCCCTTTATCACGTTGGTTGCTTGGTTCTTATTTGTTTGTATAGGTGCGTGGGACTCAAGCGTGATCTCCTTGTGGATTGATACCTTGGTTCTCAAAAACTGAGGGAAATACTTATGCTACTTTACTGCATCACCCTTTCCTCTTCAAGGGAAAACCAACACAGTGCTCAAGAGGTAGCAAGAAGGATTTCTGGCACCATTGCCGGGGAGATTAGTGCCAAGTCAAGTCAAGATTTGACTCCCAACAACGAGCCATTTCTGAAACCGTTGCCGGGGAGTCTACGCACAAGTCAAGACATACCAAGTACCCATCACAAACTCTTATCCCTCGCATTACATTATTTGTCATTTGCCTCTCGTTTTCCTATCCCCACTTCACCCTTGCCATTTTATTCGCCCTCTCTTTTTTGTTCCTCGCTTTCTTGCTTGCCTTGTCGTTATGGATAGTCCTCTATCTTCTCCGTTGTCTCCCGAGAATGAAGTTCTTAATTTTAAGCAAAGGGAGGGAGAATATCTAAAAGACGCTTGTTATAGAATTTGCAATGCACAAAATAGATATACCAGGAAACAATCTACTTCTGTTCTTCTCCGCAATTTTTATGTAGGCGCTACTCCTTGGTACAGATATATTCTTTATACCATTACCGGAGGGAATTTCTTGGCTAGCCACACTTTTGATTCTTATAATGCTATGATAGATTTGTTTGGCTCACCACCTATTTTGGTTAATGGAACTATGTTAACTTTGGAACATGTGATGCAAAGGCTTGAAATTATTGAGAATAAGGTTGCTAATGTAGAGTTCATTGATAATTTGGTTAAAAAGATCCACAACCAAATTACCCAATATCGATCTAAGGCGGGAGTTACTCTGAAAAGTTTTAAGGAAAAAGAACCCATAGTTAATGAAAGAATAGATCAAGATTCTACTAGAATCGATAACTTGAGGGAATTATCACCAACTCGGGGTCCCCTTTTTCTTCCGTTAAAAATACTCCAAATCCTCCTACCAAAATTTCCAAGCTCGTTTATGTTCCTAAAAATAAGGGTGAATCCTCTAGTAAGGAAACTGCGGATTTAAAATCAATAAGTGTTCATCCCAATCTTCTATCATTAAGGAACCGTTTGCTACAAATGATTTTCTTGATTTTGTGCCTAGGAGTTTGATAATTAATAAAAAGAAAGAAACTCCTAGAGGTTATTAGTGTCTTATTGAAGAATTGCCTACCAAATATGGCAATACCTAGATATATCCTTGCTTTTATGCCTAGCTAGGGCGTTAAAAGATAGCGCTTGTTGGGAGGCAACCCCATTTTATTTTTATTCCTTGATTTTTGCTCCTGTTTAGTAATAAATAATTTATCTAGTATCTGTTTTGGTTGTGTTATTTGTGTTTAATTAGTGTTTGTGCCAAGTAGAACCGTTGTGAAGACTTGGGGAAAGTCTTTTTAATCTTGCTGTAAAAAACAGAAACTTTAGCGCTCACGAGAATTGCTGACATTTTTTTTGGAAAGTGATATTTAGTTAATTCTTTTTGAAGATGATTAATAGATAAATTCCTCACGTCCAGAAATTTATTTTAGAATTTTTGGGGTTCCTTAAGTTTGCGAAACCTACAGATTACTACAGACTGTTCTGTTTTTGACAGATTCTGTTTTTCGTGTGTTCTTTGCTTATTTTGATTAATCTATGGCTAGTAAAAGAGTTTATAAACCATATATAAGTTGGAATACAGTAAGTTTAACACCAATATAAATTAAGAATGAGTTCATTACAGTACCTTGAAGTGGTGTTTTGTTTTATTTTGCTAACGGAGCTCACGAGATTTTCTATTTTGAGTTTTGTGTTGTGAAGTTTTCAAGTTTTGGGTAAAGAGTTGATGTATTCTGGAAAAAGGAGTGGCAAGAGCCTAAGCTTGGGTATGCCCATGGAACCCCAAGGTAAAATTCAAGGACACCAAAAAGCATAAGCTTGTGGATGCCCCAGAAGGCATCCCCTCTTTTGTCTTCGTCTATCGGTAACTTTACTTGGAGTTATATTTTTATTCACCACATGATATGTGTTTTGCTTGGAGTGTCTTGTATGATTTGAGACTTTGCTTCTTAGTCTACCACAATCATACTTGCTGTACACATCTTTTGAGAGAGACTCACATGATTTGAAATTTATTAGAATACTCTATGTGCTTCACTTATATATTTTGAGCTATATAGTTTTTGCTCTAGTTCTTCACTTGTATATTTTAGAGCACGGTGGTGGTTATATTTTATAGAAATAGTTGATCTCTCATGCTTCACTTATATTATTTTGAGAGTCCTTTAGAACAACATGGAAATTTGCTTTAATAAAAAAAACTTTCATAGAAGTGCATTGAATACTACGAGAAGTTTGATACTTGATAATTATTTTGAGATATGGAGATGGTGATATTAGAGTCATGGTAGTTGAGTAGTTGTGAATTTTAGAAATACTTGTGTTAAAGTTTGTGATTCCCGTAGCATGCACGTATGGTGAACCATTATGCGATGAAGTCGGAGCATGATTTATTTATTGATTGTCTTCCTTATGAGTGGCGGTCGGGGACGAGCGATGGTCTTTCCTACCAATCTATCCCCCTAGGAGCATGCGCGTAGTACTTTGTTTCATAACTAATAGATTTTTGCAATAAGTATGTTAGTTCTTTATGACTAATGTTGATTCCATGGATTATACGCACTCTCACCTTCCACCATTGCTAGCCTCTCTAGTATCGTGCAACTATCGCCGGTACCATAAACCAACCATATACCTTCCTCAAAATAGCCACCATACCTACCTATTATGGCATTTCCATAGACTTTCCGAGATATATTGCCATGCAACTTTCCACCATTCCGTTATTATGAAACGCTTCATTATTGTCATATTCCTTGCATGATCATGTAGTTGACGTCGTATTTGTGGCAAAGCCACCGTTCATAATTCTTCATACATGTCACTCATGCATCATTGCACATCCCGATACACCGCCGGAGGCATTCACATAGAGTCATATTTTGTTCTAAGTATCGAGTTGTAATTCTTGAGGTGTAAGTAAATAAAGTGTGATGATCATCATTATTAGAGCATTTTCCCAAGTGAGGAAAGGATGATGGAGACTATGATTCCCCCATAAGTCGGGACGAGACTCCGGACGAAAAATAAAAAAGTGAAAAGAGTCCAAAAGGAAAGAAGGGCCAAATTAAAAAAATAAGAGAAAAAGAGAGAAGGGAGAATGCTACTATCCTTTTTCCACACTTGTGCTTCAAAGTAGCACCATGATCTTCATGATAGAGAGTCTCCTATGATATCACTTTCATATACTAGTGGGAATTTTTCATTATAGAACTTGGCTTGTATATTCCAATGATGGGCTTCCTCAAAATGCCCTAGGTCTTCATGAGCAAGCGAGTTGGATGCACACCCACTTAGTTTCTTTTGTTGAGCTTTCATACACTTATAGCTCTAGTGCATCAGTTGCATGGCAATCCGTACTCACTCATATTGATATCTATTGATGGGCATCTCCATAGCCCGCTGATACGCCTAGTTGATGTGAGACTATCTTATCCTTTTTTGTCTTATCCACAACTACCATTCTATTCCACATATAGTGCTATGTCCAAGGCTCACGCTCATATATTGCGTGAAGATTGAAAAAGTTTGAGAACATTAAAAGTATGAAACAATTGCTTGGCTTGTCATCGGGGTTGTGCATGGTTTAAATATTTTGTGTGGTGAAGATAGAGCATAGCCAGACTATATGATTTTGTAGGGATAACTTTCTTTGGCCATGTTATTTTGAGAAGACATGATTGCTTAGTTAGTATGCTTGACGTATTATTATTTGTATGTCAATATTAAACTTTTATATTGAATCTTTCGGATCTGAACATTCATGCCACAATAAAGAAAAAAATACATTGAGAAATATGTTAGAAAGCATTCCACATCAAAAATTCTTCTTTTATCATTTACCTACTCGAGGACGAGCAGGAATTAAGCTTAGGGATGCTTGATACGTCTCCAACGTATCTATAATTTTTGATTGCTCCATGCTATTATATTATCTATTTTGGATGTTAATGGGCTTCATTTACACTTTTATATCATTTTTTGGGACTAACCTATTAACCGGAGGCCCAGCCCAAATTGCTGTTTTTTGCCTATTTCAATGTTTCACATAAAAGGAATATCAAACGAAGTCCGAATGGAATGAAACCTTTGGGAACGTGATTTTCTCAACAAACGTGATCCAAGAGACTTAGAGTGGGCATCAAGAAACAATCGAGGAAGCCACGGGGCAGGGGGCATTCCTACCCCCTGGGCATGCCCTCCACCCTCGTGGGCCCCTCGTTGCTCCACCAACCTACTTCTTCCTCCTATATATATCCACGTACCCCCCAAACATCTAGGAGCACCACAGAAACCTAATTCCACCGCCGCAACCTTCTGTACCCGAGAGATCCCATCTTGGGGCTTTTTTCGGAGCTCCGTCGGAAGGGGCATTGATCACGGAGGGCCTCTACATCAACTCCATGTCCTCTCCGGTGATGTGTGAGTAGTTTACTTCAGACCTACGGGTCCATAGTTACTAGCTAGATGGCTTCTTCTACCTCTTTGGATCTCAATACAAAGTTCTCCTCAATTTTCTTCGAGATCTATTCGATGTAATCTTCTTTTGCGGTGTGTTTGTCGAGATCCGATGAATTTTGGGTTTATGATCAAGTTTATCTATGAACAATATTTGAATCTCCTCTGAATTCTTTTATGTATGATTGGTTTATGTTTGCTAGTATCTTCGAAATATCAGTTTGGTTTGGCCTACTAGATTGAGCTTTCTTGCAATGGGAGAAGTGCTTAGCTTTGGGTTCAATCTTGCGGTGTCCTTTCCCAGTGACAGCTGGGGCAGCAAGGCACGTATTGAATTGTTGCCATCGAGGATAAAAAGATGGGGTTTATATCATATTGCATAGGTTTACCCCTCTACATCATGTCATCTTACTTAAAGCATTACTCTGTTCTTATCAACTTAATACTCTAGATGCATGTTGGATAGCAGTCGATGTGTGGAGTAATAGTAGTAGATGCAGAATCGTTTTGGTCTACTTGTCGCGGACGTGATGCCCATATGGATGATCATACCTAGATATTCTCATAACTATGCTCAATTCTATCAATTGCTCGACAGTAATTCGTTTACCCACCGTAATACTTATGCTCTTGAGAGAAGCCACTAGTGAAACCTGTGGCCCCCGGGTCTATCTTCCATCATATTAATCTTTCAACACTTAGGTATTTCTATTGCCGTTTATTTTACTTTGCATCTTTATTTCTCTTTATCATAAAAATACTGAAAATATTATCTTATCATATCTACCAGATCTCACTCTCGTAAGTGATCGTGAAGGGGTTGACAACACCTTTATCGTGTTGGTTGCGAGGTTCTTATTTGTTTGTGTAGGTGCATGGGACTCGAGCGTGATCTCCTACTGGATTGATATCTTGGTTCTCAAAAACTGAGGGAAATACTTATGCTACTTTACTGGATCACCCTTTCCTCTTCAAGGGAAAACCAACGCAGTGCTTAAGAGGTAGCAAGGTGCGAGGGGAGCTGCGGGCGACGGAGTCCCCGATCCAGATTGGATCAATCAGGAGGCTTCAGGCGCGGGCTGTGGCGCGGTTCCGGGTCCAGGCGGGCCTCGCGTGGGCTCCACGGGCCGCGATGGAAGCGGGAGCTGAGTAGGGCACGGGTGAGGTGGCGGGTACATGTGGAGGCAAGGGAGTGGAGGGAAGCAGTTGCGTAGGCGGCGGCTGGCCCATGGCGACTCGCCATGTGGCGGCGCATGGCTTGTCGGTGCTGAAAACAAAGCTGGCGGCGGCTGGAGGCAGGTGGAGGCTTGGAAAAATAGGATGAGGGGGTAGGGTTGCCCAAAATAGATATGGGGGTGTCCAGTTATAGGCCGAGTTAGGGTTTGAGGGGTTAGGAGGGGTTTTTAGACCGTGCGATCACCATCGGACGGCTCCGGATGCGAGGAGGGGTAGGTTGGGCCTAGTGGGTGGTAGAGAGTGGGTTGACCTAAGAAGAGAGAGGCCGAAATGCAACGCGACAAGGTTTCCGTTGACCGAAAACGTCCGACGGTTCGACCGACTATAATGCCGCTATAGTTATCCGTTGGGGCGTCAAACGATCTCCGAATGCGATGAAACTTGGCAAGCGGCCTACTAACAACATAACAACACTGCGCTCCAACTTTCATCCCAATCTGAGAACATTTTTTGGCCACTCATAAAATACTATTCCGGACCTGTCGTGGCCGCGTGCAAGTGTCTGGGCTCAGAACAGACAATGGACGGAACTGGGGGAACCCGGACGGATGCAAGTTTTGAAAACATGATGATGCAATGCACATGATGACATGTCAAAAAGCAACACGCAAGCAGAAAGACATGGCAATGATGGTGAATAACTGGAAGACACCTGGCGTAACGGTCTCGGGGCGTTACAACACTTCACCACTACAAGAGGATCTTGTCCCGAGATCTAGGATGGCACCGGAGGGAAACGGAAGGGGAAGAGAAGAGGTAAAACTAAGTTGCTTCTTGGACAAACGAGTGAAACCACGAACCTTGAGAGGTTGAACAAATTGAAAGAAAGAATGCAACAAAGATGAACAAAGTTAAAACACTCCATTAGAAAAGAGGCACAAGGAAAATTACTAGAACCTTGTAGGTTGAAAGACATAAGAAAAGGGTTGCGATGGACAAGAAGTACATGCAAGCACTCCGGTTAAAACGAGATGTACAAGGAACGAAAAATATCAATTACGACAACTCTCCGGTTGGAAAAGGAAGGCATAGAATATGAACTTGGCAAAATGAAAGCACTTGGATGAGACTCCGGTTAGAAGAGGAATGATAGACACAAAACTCCGGTTGAAACAGGATAGAGAAGGAATAAGAATGATATAATTTGGATAGCACTCATGTCTACTACACAACCTTCTTCTTGTAGACGTTGTTGGGCCTCCAAGTGCAGAGGTTTGTAGGACAGTAGCAAATTTCCCTCAAGTGGATGACCTAAGGTTTATCAATCCGTAGGAGGCGTAGGATGAAGATGGTCTCTCTCAAGCAACCCTACAACCAAAAAACAAAGAGTCTCTTGTGTCCCCAACACACCCAATACAATGGTAAATTGTATAGGTGCACTTGTTCAGTGAAGAGATGGTTATACGAGTGCAATATGGATGGTAGATAATAGATTTTGTAATCTGAAAATATAAAAACAGCAAGGTAACGAATGATAAAAGTGAGCATAAATGGTATTGCAATGATAAGAAACAAGGCCTAGGGTTCATACTTTCGCTAGGGTAAGTTCCCTCAACAATACTAACATAATTGGATCACATAACTATCCCTCAACATGCAACAAAGATTTACTCCAAAGTCACTAATAGCGGAGAATGAACGAAGAGATTATGGTAGGGTACGAAACCACCTCAAAGTTATTCTTTCCAATCAATCCGTTGGGCTATTCCTATAGGTGTCACAAACAGCCCTAGAGTTCGTACTAGAATAACACCTTAAGATACAAGTCAACCAAAACCCTAATGTCACCTAGATACTCCATTGTCACCTCAAGTATCCGTGGGTATGATTATACAATATGCATCACACAATCTCAATTCATCTACTCAACCAACACACAGAACCTCAAAGAGTGCCCCAAAGTTTCTAACGGAGAATCACGATGAGAACGTGTGCCAACCCCTATGCATAGGTTCCCAATGTCACGAAACCCGCAAGTTCATCACCAAGACATACATCAAGTGTTCTCATATCTTTAAAGTCGCAATCCGATAAGATAACTCCAAAGGGAAAACTCAATTCATTACAAGAGAGAAGAGGGGGAGGAGAAACATAGGATCCAACTATAATAGCAAAGCTCGCGATACATCAAGATCGTATTACCTCAAGAACACGCGAGAGAGAGATCAAACACATAGCTACAGGTACATACCCTCAGCCCCGAGGGAGAACTACTCCCTCCTCGTCATGGAGAGCGCCGGGATGATGAAGATGGCCACCGGTGAGGGTTCCCCCCTCCGGCAGGGTGCCGGAACAGGGTCCTGATTGACTTTTGGTGGCTACGGAGGCTTCTAGCAGCGGAACTCCCGATCTATCTTGCATTCTGGAAATTTTAGGTCACATGGGGTTATATAGGCGGAACAAGCACGTCAGGGGAGCCACGGGGGCCCCACGAGGCAGGGGGGCGCGACCTAGGGGGGTGGGCGCGCCCCCCACCCTCGTGAGCACCTCGTTCCTTCCTTGACATGGGGTCCAAGTCCATCAGGTGTGTTTCCTTCCAAAAATAACTTCTCCAATTGATTTCTTTCAGTTTCGACTCCGTCTGATATTCCTTTTCTTCAAAACACTGAAATAGGCATAAAACAACAAATCTAGGATGGGCCTCCGGTTAATAGGTTAGTCCCAAAAGTAATATAAAAGTGGATAATAAAGCCCAATATTGCCTAAAATAGTAGATAATATAGCATGGAGCAATCAAAAATTATAGATACGTTGGAGACGTATCAAGCATCCCCAAGCTTAATTCCTGCTCGTCCTCGAGTAGGTAAATGATAAAAAGGAATTTTTGATGCGGAGTGCTACTTGGCATAATTTCAATGTAACTCTTCCTACTTGTGATATGAATATTCAGATCCATATGATTCAAGACAAAAGTTCATATTGACATAAAAATGATAATACTTCAAGCATACTAACTAAGCAGTTATGTCTTCTAAAAATAACATGGCCAAGGAAAGTTCATCCCTACAAAATCATATAGTTTAGTCATGTTTCATTTTCGTCACACAAGAATGCTCTCATCATGCACAACCCCGATGACAAGCCAAGCAATTATTTCATACTTTAGTAATCTCAAACTCATAAACTTTCATGCAATACATGAGCGTGAGCCATGGATATAGCACTATGGGTGGAATAGAATAATGAGGGGGTTATCTGGAGAAGACAAAAAGGAGAAAGTCTCACATCAACGAGGCTAATCAATGGGCTATGGAGATGCCCATCGGTTGATGTTAATGCGAGGAGTAGGGATTGCCATGCAATGGATGCACTCGACCTATAAATGTATGAAAGCTCAACAAAAGAAACTAAGTGGGTGTGCATCCAACTTGCTTGCTCATGAAGACCTAGGGCACTTGAGGAGGCCCATTGTTTGAATATACAAGCCAAGTTCTATAATGAAATATTCCCGCTAGTATATGAAAGTGATAACTCAAGAGACTCTCTATATGAAGAACGTGGTGCTACTTTGAAGCACGATATATGAGACTCGCTATATCATGGTGCTACTTTAAAGCACAAGTGTGGAAAAAAGGATAGTAACATTGCCCCTTTTTTTGGGCCTTCTTTTTTTTGTTTGGCCTTTCTCTTTTTTTGGGACAATGCTCTATTGAATGATGATCATCACACTTCTATTTATTTACAACTCAATGATTACAACTCGATACTAGAACAAAGTATGACTCTATATGAATGCCTCTGGCGGTGTACCTGGATATGAAATGAATCAAGAGTGACAAGTAAAAATTATGAACGGTGGCTTTGCCACAAATACTATGTCAACTACATGATCATGCTAAGCAATATGACAATGATGAATGTGTCATGATAAACTGGATGGTGGAAAGTTGCATGGCAATATATCTCGGAATGGCTATGGAAATGACATAATAGATAGGTATGGTGGCTATTTTGAGGAAGATATAAGGAGGTTTATGTACGACAGAGCGTATCATATCACGGGGTTTGGATGCACCAGCGAAGTTTGCACCAACTCTCAATGTGAGAAAGGGCAATGCACGGTACCGAAGAGGCTAGCAAGGATGGAAGGGTGAAAGTGCGTATAATCCATGGACTCAACATTAGTCATAAAGAACTCACATACTTATTGCAAAAATCTACAAGTCAACAAAAACCTCGGTACTACGCGCATGCTCCTAGGGGGATAGATTGGTAGGAAAAGACCATCGCTCGTCCCCGACCACCACTCATAAGGAGGACAATCAAATAACACCTCATGTTTCAAATTTGTTACACAATGTTTACCATACGTGCATGCTACGGGACTTGCAAACTTCAACACAAGCATTTCTCAATTTCACAACTACTCAACTAGCACGACTTTGATATTATTACCTCCATATCTCAAAACAATCATCAAGCATCAAACTTCTCTTAGTATTCAACACACTCATAAGAGAATTTTATTATTCTTGAATACCTAGAATATTAGGATTTTAAGCAAATTACCATGATATTTAAGACTCTCAGAATAATCTAATTGAAGCACGAGAGTTCATCTATTTCTTCAAAATAAAACTACCACCATGCTCTAAAAGGTATAAGTGAAGCACTAGAGCAAATGACAAACTACTCCGAAAGATATAAGTGAAGATCAATGAGTAGTCGAATAATTATGCAACTATGTGAAGACTCTCCAACATTTAATAATTTCAGATCTTGGTACTCTATTAAAACAGCAAGCAAAGCAAAATAAAATGACATTATAAGGATAGCAAACATCATGTGAAGAAGCAAAAAGTTAGGATCAACATGTACTAACCGATAGTTGCTGAAGAAGAAAGGTGGGATGCCAACCGGGGCATCCCCAAGCTTAGATGCTTGAGACTTCTTGAAATATTATCTTGGGGTGCCTTGGGCATCCCCAAGCTTGAGTTTTTGTGTCTCCTTAATTCCTCTCATATCACGGCCTCCCTAAATCTCAAAAGCTTCATCCACACAAAAGTCAACAAGGACTCATGAGATAAGTTAGTATAAACCATTGCAAAAACCTTATCATTCTCTACTGTAGCAAATCACTAAAATTATTATTCAACATTGCATACTAAATGCCTCTGCATATTAAATAGTCCTATCCTCAAATAAAATCATTAAAGAAGCAAACATATGCAAACAATGCAAACATAACAGCAATCTGCCTAAACAGGATAGTCTGTAAAGAATGCTGCAACATCCATACTTCCCTAACTCCAAAAATTATGAAATAAAATTCCCACTGTAGTAAATTTATCATAGCTTAATATGCAAAAGGTTTCCACATTTTATCACATTCTGACCTTTCTAGGGAATTATTGCAACAGCAGTAAACTTTCTGTTTTCAAACAGCAACATGTATACTTGTAACATAGGCATAGTAAAGGCTATCAATGCCACTTTTATTTAAATAAAAGATGCAATACATTGTTATAAATAACAGCAAGCGAATCCTAACAAAATAAATTGACGCTCCAAGCAAAACACATATCATGTGGCAAATAAAAATATAGCTCCAAGTAAAGTTACCGATGAACGAAGACGAAAGAGGGGATGCCTTCCGGGGCATCCCCAAGCTTAGGCTCTTGTCTATCCTTGAATATTACCTTGGGGTGCCTTGGGCATCCCCAAGCTTAGGCTCTTGCCACTCCTTATTCCATAGTCCATCGAATCCTTACCCAAAACTTGAAAACTTCACAACACAAAACTTAAAGTAGAAAACTCGTAAGCTCCGTTAGTATAAAATAAATCACCACTTCAAGGTACTGTAATGAACTCATTCTTTATTTATATTGGTGTTAAACCTACTGCATTCCAACTTCTCTATGGTTTATAAACTATTTTACTAGCCATAGATTCATCAAAATAAGTAAACAACACATGAAAAACAGAATCTGTCAAAAACAGAACAGTCTGTAGTAATCTGGATCAAACGTATACTTATGGAACTCATAAAATTCTCAAATAAATTGCTGTACCTGAGGAATTTATCTATTAATCATCTTCAAAAAGAATTAGCTAAATATAACTCTCAAAATAAAAATGGCAGCAGTTCTCGTGAGCGCTAAAGTTTCTGTTTTTTACAGCATGACCAACAAGACTTTCCCCAAGTCTTCCCAAAGGTTCTACTTGGCACAAACACGAATTAAAAGCATAAAACCACATATAAACAGAGGCTAGATGAATTATTTATTACTAAACAGGAGCAAAAAACAAGGAATAAAAATAAAATTGGGTTGCCTCCCAACAAGCGCTATCGTTTAATGCCCCTAGCTAGGCACGATGATTTCAATGATGCTCACATAAACGATAAGAATTGGAACATAAAGAGAGCATCATGAAGAATATGACTAGCACATTTTAGTCTAACATACTTCCTATGCATAGGGATTTTGTGAGCAAACAACTTATGGGAGCAATAATCAACTAGCATAGGAAAGTAAAACAAGCATAACTTTAAAACTTTAAGCACATAGGGAGGAAACTTGATATTATTGCAATTCCTACAAGCATATGTTCCTCCCTCATAATAATTTTCAGTAGCATCATGAACGAATTAAACAATATAACCAGCACCTAAAGCATTCTTTTCATGATCTACAAGCATAGAAAATTTACTACTCTCCACATAAGCAAAATTCTTCTCATGAATAATAGTGGGAGCAAACTCAACAAAATAACTATCATGTGATTGAAAATTAAGATCAAGATGACAAGTTTCATGGTTATCATTGTTCTCTAAAGCATACGTGTCATCACAATAATCATCAGAGATAGGAGGCATGCTTTCATCATAATAAATTTGATCATCAAAGCTTGGGGAACAAAAAATATCATCTTCATCAAACATAGCTTCCCCAAGCTTGTGGCTTTGCATATCATTAGCATCATGGATATTCAAGGAATTCATACTAACAACATTGCAACCATGCTCATCATCCAAATATTTAGTACCAAACATTTTATAGATTTCTTCTTCTAGCACTTGAGCACAATTATCCTTTCCATCATACTCACGAAAGATATTAAAAAGGTGAAGCGTATGAGACAAACTTAATTCCATTTTATTATAGTTTTTTATAAACTATACTAGTGATAAAACAAGAAACTAAAAGACTCGATTGCAAGATCTAAAGATATACCTTCAAGCACTCACCTCCCCGACAACGGCGCCAGAAAAGAGCTTGATGTCTACTACACAACCTTCTTCTTGTAGACGTTGTTGGGCCTCCAAGTGCAGAGGTTTGTAGGACAGTAGCAAATTTCGCTCAAGTGGATGACCTAAGGTTTATCAATCCGTAGGAGGCGTAGGATGAAGATGGTCTCTCTCAAGCAACCCTGCAACCAAATAACAAAGAGTCTCTTGTGTCCCCAACACACCCAATACAATGGTAAATTGTATAGGTGCACTAGTTCGGTGAAGAGATGGTGATACAAGTGCAATATGGATGGTAGATAATAGTTTTTGTAATCTGAAAATATATAAAGAGCAATGTAACGAATGATAAAAGTGAGCATAAACTGTATTGCAATGATAGGAAACAAGGCCTAGGGTTCATACTTTCGCTAGTGTAAGTTCCCTCAACAATACTAACATAACTGGATCACATAACTATCCGTCAACATGCAACAAAGAGTTACTCCAAAGTCACTAATAGCGGAGAATGAACGAAGAGATTATGGTAGGGTACGAAACCACCTCAAAGTTATTCTTTCCAATCAATCCGTTGGGCTATTCCTATAGGTGTCACAAACAACCCTAGAGTTTGTACTAGAATAACACCTTAAGATACATTTCAACCAAAACCCTAATGTCACCTAGATACTCCATTGTCACCTCAAGTATCCGTGGGTATGATTATACGATATGCATCACACAATCTCAATTCATCTACTCAACCAACACATAGAACCTCAAAGAGTGCCCCAAAGTTTCTACCGGAGAATCACGACAAGAACGTGTGCCAACCCCTATACATAGGGTCCCAATGTCACAAAACCCGCAAGTTGATCACCAAGACATACATCAAGTGTTCTCAAATCTTTAAAGACTCAATCCGATAAGATAAGTCCAAAGGGAAAACTCAATTCATTACAAGAGAGAAGAGGGGGAGGAGAAACATAGGATCCAACTATAATAGCAAAGCTCGCGATACATCAAGATCGTATCACCTCAAGAACACGAGAGAGAGAGAGAGATCAAACATATAGCTACTGGTACATACCCTCAGCCCCGAGGGAGAACTACTCCCTCCTCATCATGGAGAGCGCCGGGATGATGAAGATGGCCACCGGTGAGGGTTCCCCCCTCCGACAGGGTGCCGGAACGGGGTCCCGATTGACTTTTGGTGGCTACGGAAGCTTCTGGCGGCCGAACTCCCGATCTATCTTGCGTTCTAGAAGTTTTAGGTCACGTGGGGTTATATAGGCGGAAGAAGCACGTTAGGGGAGCCACGGGGGCCGCACGAGGCAGGGGGCGCGCCCTAGGGGGGTGGGCGCGCCCCTCACCCTCGTGAGCACCTCGTTCCTTCCTTGACGTGGGGTCCAAGTCCATCAGGTGTGTTTCCTTCCAAAAATAACTTCTCCAATTGATTTCGTTCCGTTTCGACTCCGTCTGATATTCCTTTTCTTCAAAACACTGAAATAGGCATAAAACAGCAAATCTGGGTTGGGCCTCCGGTTAATAGGTTAGTCCCAAAAGTAATATAAAAGTGGATAATAAAGCCCAATATTGCCTAAAACTGTAGATAATATAGCATGGAGCAATCAAAAATTATAGATACGTTGGAGACGTATCAAGAACTCCGACTGTAAATGGAAGGAATTGAACATTAACTTTACAAGAGAGGATACTTGATGAAATAAACAACACACTGCCTTCGGGACTATTGAAAGAACGGAACAAGGGGTAAGAAAGATTCCAGACAGCACTCCGGCTGGGAAGTCAAAACTTGATAAGATGAGAGAACTTGATTGGAGGACACGACACTCCAGTTGAATGGATAAGCACGAAAAGAACACGGTCCTCACAATCCGAGATGATGAGTGAAGAGAGCAACCTCACAATGCCTCCGGATGGAAGAATAGAAGATGTATCATTGCAATAACAAAATGGGGAAGAAAACGCCAACTTCTACCACAAATGAGTTCGGAAAGCACCGAAGAAGGTTATGGAGAGTTGTTGGAAAACCAACAATGAAACAAAAAAGCATGTAGTGGGCTTAAGGATAACTTCTCAAAATTATGAGGTGAAATTTTGCCACTAACGGAAACAATAGATTGGATTGATATGAACAAGGAGACGAGAAACTTATTCATCAGGAGGATAAATGAAGAACTTGGGTCATTTATGAGCCCCATAAATAGCACCAATCCTTAGGGAAAGCTTTAGGTGAAATATTAACCCAAGATAACTCCAATGAAGAGATTGATGGGTTGCAAAGTATTTCATTAATGAATTGAAAATGATGAGTTTAAAATATGTCATTTCGGACAACTTGTGAATGATGAAACACGAAGGGAAATTGTCAAGAGTGACATAACACCACCTCAAAAGATAAGAAAGAAAGAATTGCACTTCGGAATGCAAGATGAAGAATGCTTGAACTCCTCAAAACAAGACATGTGTTGAGAACCATGTTCTTTTTAGAGTATAGCTTGGCGGATCTTAAGTTCGAGAGAAATCTTGAATAACAGTTGAAGAATGAAAAGAATCCTTCACGAACCACCATGTTCGGCCTTCATGAAGAACTCCGGTAATAAAAGGAAAGAGAAGTTGAGAACACAAGGTGAAGCCTTGCGATGATTTAGATGGAGCTTCACGACAATATGACCGTGAAAACTTTGAACTCCGGAAAAGAAAGATGAACAACTAGAAACCAAGAATTGATATCATGAACGAACTCCGAAAAAGAAAAGATGAAGCATCTCGAACCGAGAATGTGATATGAAGGACAACTCTGGAGAGAAAGATGAATCACATGGGTGAACCAAGAATAAGAATTATGTTATGTGTATCCTTCACCAATTTAGATTGAGGGCAAGCAACAGATTTGGCATACTACTTATTCTTGTAGAAAGGATTAAGATAGATATAGCGCAAACTTGAATAAGGTCTTCAATGAATCATCAATAGGATTTGAAAGAATGAATGAGTTGATACGATAACGAAGGAAGAGAAATCTTGAACGAGCCAGCGTAAGAATTGAAAATGAATGAAGTAAAGAGATGAATCACCGGTAAGAATTTGAAAACGAACGAAGATACTTGGGGAAATTTAGATACAAGAGATCACAAGCTGGCTAGGGAGTTGGAGAATGAGAGCTGAAAGCTAGAATGAATAATTCTGCGATGATGGCCTCCACAGAATCAAACTGAAAAGACTCCTGAATTACTCCGGATGGGCAAGGAAAGAATTACTGACAAATGGAATAATTTGAGAGGATAGCATGAATCTAGACCCATGAATCTTCAATAGAACAGACAAGATTTAGGAGAAATTCTTCTTCGGTCTCCCAAAGCTGAGAATGACGATGGAAAACACCACCATGAATTGTTGAGACACTCCAGAATTAAAATTAGAAAGGTTGAACCAAGGATGAAAAGAATTTGAAAGATCTTGGAGAAAGACATATGACTGGTGATAATTCATTCTTACGTCAAACTTTGACATGAATTTGGGAATAACTCCGTGAAAATTAGAAGAGTCGGGTAAGATGTTGGGAAAATACCTATGGGTTAGGGTCCACTCAAAAGATACACCATTGAACGATTACTTGAACGGGAGATTGCGCCGGTTGAATTAAGTTGCTTGAATGAGATAACAACCTCGAAATAACTTGAACGAATCGAGAATGGAAACGTGAATCCTAGGAGATATCTTAGGAACTTCAGATATGAATAGAGAGAGAGAGATGAATGATTAAGTGGTGCACCGACATGAGAGAACATTTGAAACGAGAAAAAAGGATATGATCGACAAAGCTCGAATTGAATCCACCGGAGAAGAAAAGAGAACGAAGAATCATAAACTCGAAGTTTCGTTAGTATCTTCATGAAGAATCCCCGGGTGAGAACATTGAAGGAAAACAATTAAGAGACTTCACGTGAATAAAAATGGATACTTGATTAAGAAATCTGATTCCTTGAAGGAAAGGGTGGGAGGGAGGGAAAAAAACAAGGACAACTTGGGACGGATGAAACAAACACTGTTGAAAAGAAGTGATAATTGATCTTGCAAATGTTGAAGGGGTCAGCTTAACTTGAAGAGAAGCACGCTGGTTGAGAAGAAATTGAGATGGCAAACCTGATGACCGAAAGGATTACCACTCCCATAGAAATATGAGGACACCATTTAGGGAAGGTATGGAATCAACACTTGGCATTGAAGCAACTCAAATACCACACACCAAAACAAAAAAAGGATTGGCTTAGGAAATAATCCGGAAACGAACATATGATAGAGATTTACCCAATTCTATATCATGCAACTGTTGGAAAGATATTCTAGGAGCTACCTGAATTCCCACTTATAAACTCCCGAAACTTTCTGGTTATGCAATCTGGTGTTGGGGATATAGGGGAAGCATAATATCTCACCCAAACTAACAATCCCTACATCCAGTTGTATCCATCCGTCAACACATAACCAAGAAACCTTCAGAAATCATGTACCTCAACCTTCGAAAAGCATCCGTTATACGATTTATGACAATACTCCTGAACTCCCCCCCAAGTACTGGGTGGTGTTGAGGTTATCTCACCAACAGCTGCATAATAAAGATTTTAGATGTCGGTGAACTCAGGTATTCCAGAACTGCAACGATAAAATTGTGACGACAACACCTCGGAGCTCAACTCCTTGGGGCACTGCCACAACCCCTAAATGTCAGGAGGCACCAAGAACAATGTTCTCGTCACAAGAATATTGGAATGATTCCAAGATACCCGTGTGATCCTAATTTTTTTAGTGAAATTTGAGGAGAGAAAGTCAAAACATCTACGTCAGGAGACCTCACAAGAGCGACGAAGGGACTGAGGAGTAAAAGAATCCTACTCTCCAATATATATAATCCTAAGACTCAAAACATTTTGTTCTAGACTCAACAACGTTAGCGATTCGATCAAGCAGGGGGCTCCTAAGTCGGGGATGGCTCTGATTACCAACTAGTAACACCCACGATGCGTCTATATCTCCCACTTGTCGAGGCGCGACTTAGAGGTATAACTGCATGGTGGTTTTGTCGCAAGAGGGGTAATCTTCACACAATCACATGTACTGAATAAGAAAGGGATAAAGAGTTGGCTTACAATCGCCACTTCACACAAATAACAAGTTAAACATACATCATCCAGAATACAATAAAGGTCCGACTACGAAACGAGAATAACAGAAGACAACCCCAAATGCTAGATCCCCGATCATCCCAACTGGGCTCCACTACTGATCATCCAGAAAAGACACATAACACTGACCAAGATCTTCATGGAACTCCCACTTGAGTTTGGTAGCATCACCTGCACTGGTATCATCGGCACCTGCAACTGTTTGGAAGTATTTGTGAGTCACGAGGACTCGGCAATCTCACACCCGTGAGATCAAGACTATTTAAGTGTCGGCATAATGGGCCACGAGTAGCCTAACCTGAGTCCTTGAGCCTTTCAAGACATTGGGGCTGGCTGCGCCCCTCAAGACCTCAAGAGTAAGTGCCGCCTTCTAGTGGCCGCCTGTCCCAAGCGGCTAGCTGCTAGAAGGCAGGTGAGCTCAAGAAGGTGGCTCCAAGACGGGACGACTTCCTACAAGCAGCCACCTGAGCGGCAGGCTCCTAGCAGGCAGCCCACCGCACCCTCAGAATCTGCGCTCCCGTTAAGAGGACGAGACAGGGTAAGGCTACAGTGTAGCCCATCACCCCCATATCCAGGGCTAGGAGTGGCCACACTGCTCCATATATGCGGAGATCTCTGCCTGTACGTGGCACTGTTGCTACTCCATCCCTGATGTCCCCGCTGGCAGGCAAAGCCCTGTTCCCATGACCACCTGCCGGTACGGCCTGCAGGCGGCGGGCCCTACTGGGCAGCGAGCGCCTGGAGGTCGGCGGAAGCCTGAGCAGTCGGACTTGAGGGAGGACGGCTCCCTGCAGGCGGCCTGTTCCTCCCTTGGGGCATGTGCACCATTAACCGGATGAGACCCAGAGTGGCTACAGTGATCTCCCACCAGGCGGCGGGACTGTAGCCATGCTCCCCTGACCAAGCATGCGTCATTAGCATCACGGCTACAGTAATCAGTAGCCGACAAGACCCGCAAGCGGCAGGGGCGGCCTACCGGCTCTATACCAGACCAGTCGGCGGGCCCCAACAGTCGGCGGAGAAGCCGGCGACCAGAGACACTGACCGCCGGGTCCTACACCTGGCCAGATTACTATTGTACTACTGGGGGGTATGCCTATATAAACCCCCTAGGGCACACATGCAAAGGGTTCCCAACCTGTTAGAACTAGACTCATACCTTGAGGAAGGAGAGAGCGTGCATGCCTTCTTCTACCTCTAGCATACAACTCGAGGAGAACCATTTGTACTCACTAGTGCCTTAGTGATCATGCAGAGACCCCGCAGAGCAGGACTAGGGCTGTTATCTCCTAGGAGAGCCCCGAACCTGGGTATAGTACGCCGGCGTTCGTGTCTACGCCTCATCCCGCTTCCAGGCACCAGCGATGTTCTACTCGCTCCCACCATGATAAGCCATCCATTGGCATATGTCGCACCCAACCCCCGACATTTAGCGCCCACCGTGGGCGAGGTGCACCATCTCCCGAAGACCTGTTCTTGACGGGAACCTTGTTCCTTCCTGGCGAGCGCAGCCAGCCCGACATGCTAGACGGCGTCTGCACCGATGCGCTGCACGGCACAAAGGTCGCCTGTGCGGCGAGCTTCCTCACTGAAAGTGCGTTATATCGACTAGAGGGGGGTGAATAGGCGATTTTTATGAATTCTTCACTGAGGAATTTATCGGTGAGGGAATTCCTTAGCGAAGAACTACTAGCAGCGGAATAAGTACTCAAAAGTAAACATAACAGAGCACAAGCATAGTCATCATGATGAAATGAAGACAAGCACAAAGTACAGAGAGCGTAAGCACAGGATAACACAGGATGAAGACAAACAGACTGAGGAAATTGATCTAAGGAAATAGAGAAAATCTTCAGTCAAAGTCTTCAAACACAGATATGAACAAGCACACGACACAATTATGAGAAAATGAAAGAGTTGAGGAAATAGAACAAGTAAGCTTGGTGAAGACAATGATTTGGTAGACCAGTTCCAAATGTTGTCTCAGTTGTACGTCTGGTTAGGGCGGCTAGGTATTTAAACCTGAGGACACAGTCCCGAACACCCAGTCCTGAACACGCAGCTCAGGACACTCAGTCCTCACCGTATTCCCCTTGAGCTAAGGTCACACAGACCTCGCCCAATCACTCGTGGTAAGTCTTCAGGTGACTTCCGAACCTTCACAAACTTGGTCACTCGGCGATCCACAATTCCTCTTGGATACTCTAGACCATGACACCTAACCCTCTGGAAGAAGCACAGTCTTCAAAGTTAACAAGCGTCGGATCCATGCAGGATCAATCTCTTCAGTGATGCTCAATCACTTGGGGTTTGTAGGTGTTTGGGTTTGGGTTTTCCTCACTTGATGATTTCGCTCAAAGTCCTCGGAGGATGGGTTGCTCTCAAATGACAAGTGTCAGTTTCTCTTAGAGCAGCCAACCAGCTAGTGGTTGTAGGGGGCGGCTATTTCTAGCCTAGGGAGCAGCCCAACATGATAAGACATAAATGCCCTTCAATGATTTGACCGTTAGGTGGATAGATATTTTGGGACAGCTGGCGCATAGCACAACAACGGTCAGAATTTTTAGTGGCAAAATCCTCAGGGTTATCATTGTCGACGTTCTGGGAACGGGGGTCCCCAGACTTGCCTGCCTGCGGCCTGGGGCGTGGCTCAAGTGGGGGCCCAGCGCGGCCCATATTCATCAGCTCAAGCTCAAGACCCTCGCGAGGGGCCAAGCCTCGCGGGGCGGACGACAGGAAGCTTCCTCAGAGGCAGCCTCATCAGGCAGGCTCGCGAGAAGGCGGAGAGATCAAGGCAGGGGTACCTCGCGAGGAATTCGTGATGCAAGCCATGACGATCGAGACCAGGCGGGCACCAGGCGGGCACCGGCCTGCGTAGTGTCCTTGTTTCCCCTTTGGTGCAAAGGGGGCAAGGACAGGCCAAGGCAGCAAGCAAAGGTTACCATTCCGGTGCAACGATACCAAGACCAGTCAGATGGCAGGACGGAGGTCACTGTGGAGCCCAAGACGGCGTCATCGCCAGTGCTTTTGGCAGCCGAAGACCACCTTTGGTCAGGATAACTTGTACTAGATGTTCCCCTTTGAAATGGCCAATTGTTGGCGCCCTTCCTGCTCATTATTTGGGGAGAGGCCCAGGGCCTCTATAAATAGAGCTAGCCACCACAGAAGGGGACGATGGCTGGAAATCTGGTAGAACCATAGCAAAGAGAGAGGAAGAGGCGACTGAACTCACCCTAGCAGTTCATCGCACCAGCTCAAGAACACCTCTCGCGAGGCTGTTCTTCCCTTGTACTGTCCATCATCAGCCCAGAGGCAATCCACCACACTACACACTTGAGTAGGGTATTACACCACAACGGTGGCCCGAACCAGTATAAACATCGTGTCCCTTGTGTTGTTCATCATTTTCATCTTAGTTCGCATGAGAGGATCGGACATAGATCGGTAGGGGAGAGATCTCCGCGCGCACCCCAGTGTTCGAGCCTCAAGGGTCTGCCAGAACCCGAAACCCGACATTTGGCGCGCCAGGTAGGGGTGCGTGAGAGTCCTCCTTCCTCCGTGTCGCATTCCGCCGCTTCTCCACCCAGATGTCCAGCAACCCGGCTGCCAACACCAACCGCTGGGCGGCGTGGCCCGCCCACGCCGTGTCGCCGTCTCAGGGTGACCTCAACCTTGCGCCTCAGGCAGCTCGCGCTCCGTAGGGCGCTGCGGGGCGCGGGTGACGCGGCCAGACGCCGCCTGCCCTCACGCCACGGTAGGTGTGGGCCGCATCAAGGGCTTCGAACCACGCCGCTACCACGGCGCCATACACCCGACGAGAGCAGGCGAACTCCAGGGCCGCGCTCACGGTAGCCTGAGAGCTACTACGGTGCCACTTGCTGGAAGGCGGCTGCGACGTGTTGTTGGAGCGAGTGGCCGAGCTCCTGGATGCCGCCGCCTCAGGAGTGCCCCCTTTCTACATCCAGCTGCCGCCCCAGATCCAGGACAGGTCGTACGATGGCATTATGCGTGCCCACGCGATTTCCGGCGGGCCCCAGGGCCGGTCCGGCGCCAACACCTCCGCCGGCACCGGGCGGCAGATCGCGCTGGCCCTTCCCCTGGCCAACGAAGGGATGCGCGCCGCGGCCTTTGGCCTCGGCGGACAACCGCGTCATCACATACAAGGCGACGCCCCAACCTAGACAGCATGGCATGCGGGGTGCTACAGCAAGGTCCACGAGGTGGTCGCCCCAGAGGCCTATGTACCCCGCATGGTGGATCAAGGGCGTGAGCTGGAAGAAGGTCGCGTCTCGTTCCTCGGGCCCAGCTGGGACGAGGAGGCACCGGAAGCCGAGCTCTTTCAGGAACCCCAAGAGAGCATCGACAATCGCACCGACAGCAGCAACTATCGGGTACCACTCATCCCTCAGGAGTAAGCTTACGCTAACCATGGGTCGCAGGAGGTACAGGTCGCCGCAGCGGATGGCTGCCCCAACACTGTAGCCTCTTATCCCTCGGGAGGAGGGTGCAGGGGGCTGCAGGAAAGGGGCTGAGATCCGGGCTCACCCTCGCGGCGGTCGGGTCAAGATGTTCTCAGGAGGTAGGCCCTCTGCCGGGGAGGTGCCCCATGGCCTACCCCCTGCAAAGGACCCGTGGTCGTTGGGGGAACGCTGGTGACCACTCTAGCCCATTGGCGCCGTCCTTGGTTTCCGGTCGCCGTCAATGGTGGCAGAGTGAGGCGCAAGGCGGGGCCCTCGTCTGGCGATATGAAGCAAGGCCAGTACCTATGAAGAAGGCCTAGTGCCTGTGAAGCTCGCCGCCCCGTGACACTCTCATGTAATAATGAGCGGGGCTGTACAAGCCCCGGAGTCTCAGGAGCGCCGGCCTCAGGCCCTGGGGCTCCCGCCCACGCCCAGTGGCAGCACTTAGCTCCGCGCTGGTGAGAAGACGTCGAAGACTAGACTAGGTGCTGGACGCGGCTTTTTTGCTTTTCTTCTCCCTTTTTGCCATTTTTGCTTCTTCCTTATCGGCAAGTTTCTTTGGTTTGGATTTAAGTTGGATTTGAGTTTGAAGCTTGCGTGCATTCGGGGAGGGGGTGTTTAGTCTCGTTCGAGCAATCTCTCGCGTTCTGGTTTCGGATTTACGCCCCAAGCTAGCATCAGATGCCCCCCTCACGAGCCCCTGGTGAGCCGGGTCGGGCCAGGCACGCCTACAGCCAGGACCATTGTCTCTGCACCCTCTCCGGAGGTCCTCATCACAGGATCAACAGGTTAATCGAGGGACGCCGGAGGCGTAGCATCCCCCTGCAGGCCCGCTCAGGGCACGCCATGGCCGGAAGGTAAACGAATCAACCGAACCATCACCGGGCTAGCTACTAAACTCACGCATAACATTGTGCTCACCAGAGTACGGATTACAAATCTTTACATGAGGGGCCTCCCCTCCCAAAATGCTCTTATATTCTTCAGGGCCAAGCCCGAGTCTTCTTCATGCAGGATAAACTGCGGAGACATGCGGTCAGTCGGACATATCACTTACCACGTCTTCTGGGGCGCCCTCGGGAGCGTCACTGGCGTCGTCGACATTGTCACCACCGCCGCCAGCATCCCCATCATCGCTAGGATCATCCACAACGTCGCCTTCATTGGCACCCACGACCACACCGTCGTCATCAGACGCGAAGGCCATGACGAGGGTGTCCAAGTTGGCCTCCACCCACCGCGAGGTCACCTCGGACGGCAATGGGCACGGGTGCGATGGCAGCGTCGAAGTCGAAGTGGGGGTCCTTGTCCTGCAGATAGCTGAAGACACGGGAGAAGGCACGCCCGAGCAAGGCTCGGCTCCTCTCTTCGACAAGCCAGCGGGACCTCTCGGACCGGTTCTCCAGAAGTGTCACCACATCAGTGAAAAATTGGAGGTTGCCGGTGTAGTTGACCTCGTGCGGCTCCCTAGCAGCAGCCTCGCAGACATAGCCCAAAGCTGTGTTGGCCCTCTCTTGGAGCGTTTGAATCATGGGGGCATGCACATGCTCCAGAAGCCGCCACCGATGGAGCTCGTCCTCACTTCGCTGCGAGACGGCCTCGGCGTCATCGACCCTTTGTTGAAGAAGAAGCTGCTCAGCCCGGGAAGAGGACGGCTCCGCCTGCGCCACGCCGAGGGTGGCTGAGAAGGAGTCCGCACGCCGCGTTGCTTCGGTCAGTATGGCCCTGAGGGCTGCGGTCCTGCACTCGGCCTCGGCCTTGATCAGCCCCAACCTCATCCCGTGTTCTCGCTCGAGGGCCCAGCGAGCTTCCGCCACGCGGCGATCGACTTCTTCCTGGGCTCGGGCTTCACGCGCGGCAACGTCATCCTCCGCCTGGGCCACCAGGCGCTCCCTCGTCTCCAACCGCTCAAGGTCAAGGTTGCACTCGGCGGCCTCCAGTGTTAGCACCTCCTCGCGCTTCAGAAGCTCCACCCGGTCGACAGAGGACGCTCCCATCGACTCAAGGGCCGCCTGGCGCAATTCCACTTGCTGCTCCAGGGAGTTGCTCCAGGCTTGGAGCTCCCGTGCGCGCTCCTCCGCATCCTTGCGCCGCCGGTCTGCTTCCCGAGCCTCCTCAACGGCCCGGGAGCAGGCCTCCCGCGAAGCTGCCAGCGACGCCTCAGCCTTCGCGTTGTCAAGATCACGTTGATGACGCGCGAGGGCTACGACAACCTTTAGTTTGCACTTCTCCTCAGCAAGGCGCAAACCTTCGGCCTCGAGGCGCGCATCCTCGTCAGCAAGCTCTACCCTGATCCGGCTCACCGCATCCCCCGCCCCCTGGAGGAACTCTTCACGAAGGGCACGACGCTCCCGAGCACGCAGAGCACCTCTTCCACATCACCCTCTTCCGCTGGAGCATGCAGAGGGCCCCGGGCCGGTAAGCCCCCTCCAGGCGTGGGGCAGGGGGCTGCCGCCCCAGCCGTCGCCCGATGGACCGCCCTGAGAGTCTGGCCGGCGTCGATCCACCCACGGAGGAGGAGCCAAGGACAGACCTTAGCCATTCGCCTTCTATGACCAGAGAAGGGGCACGGGGCAAGCCTGACGCGCCCCAAGAAGACTTGCGAAGAAAGGGCATCGGGCGAGCAGGCTCGAGGCGCCCTATGGAGCAGATCACTCCACCAACCGGTCTAGCGGCGAGGGCGCCACTTGAGCTCGGCGGACCCTGATTTCTTTTAGCCTGGAATTCTTTTAGCCGTAGCTATTTTTTTCTTCTGTAAAATAGCTTGGCCCTGATTTCTCAAATAGCCATAACTTTTTACTCGTTCATCCAAATTAGATAAAACCAGCGCCTATAGCTTCGTCTTTTTTTACCTATTCAGTGAACCTATCACATCAATTTTTAGAAATTTCAAATTTCGTAATTTGTTCAGATTCATATTCAAACTTGTTTTGATCATAACTTGTGTTTCGTATCTCCGATTTGGTTGATTCTTTTTGCAAATTGAAGCTCTTGACCTAAACTTTATGATAAGGCCAAATTCACATAATTTTGGTACTGTTAAAAATTGTGTTATGTTGCAAGAGTTATTTGCTTGGTTTTGATGTTTTCCGAATCGTCTTCTTCGTTCTTTCCGATCTTTTGAGTGATTGCTTATGTGTGGTTACTATTGCTTGCTTACAATAGTTTGAACAGAGTGTGACGAGTAGAACTATCAGGAGTTATGAGTGCGAATCATCTTCATCAACCGTACAAGGCAAGTTCACACTTTGATCATACTTTCATTACCCACTTTTTATGCATTAGTTTCAACCCTCAAACACTGCATGGTTAGGACTTGATAACATGTGAGTATTGGGAAGTAGTTGATGAGTAGGAACCTATTGTCCTGTTTATTACCAAACCTTTGGGAGTTACTTCTACGTTGCTTATATTGCTATGCTATGCTCATAGACGTGGTTTGGGTTTTAGTGTATTCATGAAAGATGTGAGTTTTGTTAATTAATGGTTAACTTAAGGTGGCAACTTTAATACACATCTGGGTGGGTTGAGGCACCTGGGGAACCTAGTGATTGCCTGTGTTTTTTGAAATCCCGGGGTACCGTGTGATTTTCCTATGGACTAACACCCAGGCTCAAAGTGATCATAAGATTATTCATGCTGGAAACTTCCGTGTGCAGCCACATGCCATTATGGGCTCTGGCATAGTTGAGTAAGTTCTGGGAAATCTTTTCATGATGGGCTAGTAGATGTAGGGGATTGTCGGTGTACATGCCTAACTATCGGTTAAGGAGACCTCTTCAGAAAGACTGTGTCTCGGTCATCCGTTTCTCAAACATTATGTAGTGCGAGAAATCCAATGGAGGAGATTGAGTCTTGTGGGGAAAAGTGCACAAACCTCTGCAGAGTGTACAAACTAATCATGGTTAGCCGTGTCCTCGTTTATGGACATCTTGAGTATCTAGTTCTAGGATTATCATGTGGATCTCATCACTCTTAATATAAATTTGGTTGGATTATTAATTACTTCTTAATTGGGATTGAGATGGGGTTTACCATTCTCAATGTTTTTCAACAAACTTTGTAGTTAAATAAAATATATTACTTTGCAGTAGGGAAAAATTGGCTTTCCGCACAACGTATTAACCATACAGCCTCCACCAGCCAAATATGCATGTAGTGATAGTTATTATTCGTCATTATCCTATGGTGTGAATTTGCCAGTACATTTAATGTACTGACCCTTTGTGGCTGCAACGTCTCATGTTGCAGGATTCTTACGACGAGTAAGTGATACGTTAGGGTTACGGTTTCTACACTCAACTTTGCCGTTGGTGTTGACGGGAATCCACAACTGATATGTCTCCATCGTATCTACTTTTCCAAACACTTTTGCCCTTGTTTTGGACTCTAACTTGCCAGATTTGAATGGAACTAACCCAGACTGACGCTGTTTTCAGAGAATTGCCATGGTCTTATTTATGTGTAGAAACAAAAGTTCTCGGAATGACCTGCAACTCCATGGAGCGTCTTTTTGGAAATAATTAAAAATACTGGTAAAAGATCAAGACCAGGGGGCCCACACCCTGGCCACGAGGGTGGGGGCGCGCCTGCCCCCTGGGCACGCCCCCTACCTCGTGAGCCCCCTGGAGCTCCTCCGACCTCAACTCCAACTCTATATATTCACTTTCAGGGAGAAAAAAATAAAGGAGAAAGATTCATCGCGTTTTATGAGACGGAGCCGCTGCTAAGCCCTAAAACCTCTCGAGAGGGCTGATCTGGAGTCCGTTCGGGGCTCCGGAGAGGGGAATCCATGGCCATCGTCATCATCAACCATCCTCCATCACCAATTTCATGATGCTCACCGCCGTGCGTGAGTAATTCGATCGTAGGCTTGCTGGACGGTGATGGGTTGGATGAGATTTATCATGTAATCGAGTTAGTTTTGTTAGGGTTTGATCCCTAGTATCCACTATGTTCTGAGATTGATGTTGCTATGACTTTGCTATGCTTAATGCTTGTCACTAGGGCCCGAGTGCCATGATTTCAGATCTAAACCTATTATGTTTTCATGAATTTATGTGAGTTCTTGATCCTATCTTGCATGTCTATAGTCACCTACTATGTGTTATGATCCGGCAACCCTGAAGTGACAATAATCGGGACCACTTCCGATGATGACCGTAGTTTGAGGAGTTCATGTATTCACTATGTGTTAATGCTTTGGTCGAGTACTCTATTAAAAGGAGGCCTTAACATCCCTTAGTTTCCGCTAGGACCCCGCTGCCACGGGAGTGTAGGACAAAATATGTCATGCAAGTTCTTTTCCATAAGCACGTATGACTATATTCGGAATACATGCCTACATTACATTGATGAATTGGAGCTAGTTCTGTGTCACCCTAGGTTATGACTGTTACATGATGAACCACATCCGGCATAATTCTCTATCACCGATCCATTGCCTACGAGCTTTCCGTATATTGTTCTTCGCTTATTTACTTTTCCGTTGCTATTGTTACAATCACTACAAAATACCAAAAACATAACTTTTTTTATCATTACCTTTTGCTACCGTTGCCACTACTATTATATTACTTTGCTACTAAATATTTTTCTGCAGATATTAAGTTTCCAGGTGTGGTTGAATTGACAACTCAGCTGCTAATACTTGAGAATTTTCTTTGGCTCCCCTTGTGTCGAATCAATAAATTTGGGTTGAATACTCTACCCTCAAAAACTTTTGCGATCCACTAAACTTGTGGGTTATCAAGACTATTTTCTGGCACCATTGCCGGGGAGCATAGCTCTATTCTTTGAGTCACTTGGAATTTATATCTGCTTATCATTATGAACAACTTGAGAGATCCAAAAACCAATATTTATCCCTCAACTACAAGGGGAGGTAAGGAACTGCCATCTAGCTCTGCACTTGATTCACCTTCTGTTTTGAGTAAGCTTGCGACACCTAAACCTGCTTTTGCTATTCATTCTGATATGTCGCATGTTATTGATGATGAAACTACTTCTATGCTTGATACTACTGTACCACTTGGTGAATTTCTTGATGAACAACTTGCTAGGGCTAGAGAGAATGAAATTATTGAAATTGATAATATTGATGATAGTGATGATGAAGACTCTCCCCCTAATAAATATGAATCGCCTGTTGTGCCTGAGGGTTATGTTCTGGATGAAGAACCTGCTAGAGCTATTCTTGCTTGTAGTGATAGAAGTGATCTTAAGAAGTTCTTAGCTAAATGGAAGCAACAATATCTTAATGCTCGAATGAAACTTGACCCTGCTTTTGCTACTTCACCTATTTGTGTTACTGATAAGGATTATGAATTCTCTGTTGATCCTGATATAATTACTTTGGTTGAATCTGATCCTTTTTATGGCTATGAATCTGAAACTGTTGTGGCACATCTTACTAAATTAAATGATATAGCCACCCTGTTCACTAACGATGAGAGAACTTGCTACTTTTATATCCTTAAAATATTTCCATTCTCATTAAAGGGTGATGCTAAGATATGGTTTAATTCTCTTGATCCTAGTTGTGTGCGTAGTCCCTAGGATATGATTTACTACATCTCTGCTAAATATTTCCCTGCTCATAAGAAACAAGCTGATTTAAGGGATGTATATAATTTTGTGCAAATTGAAGAAGAGAGTCTCCACAAGCTTGGGGGTGGCTTCTCCAATTACTTAATGCTTTGCCTGATCATCCTCTTAAGAAAAAATGAAATACTTGATATCTTTTATAATGGACTAACCGATGCTTCCAGAGATTACCTGGATAGTTGTGTTGGTTCTGTTTTCAGGGAAAGAACACTGGACGAAGCTGAAATTCTATTGAATAATATGTTGACAAATGAAAATAATTGGACACTTCCGGAGCCAATTCCTGAGCCAACTCCTGATCCTATTCCTAAACCAACTCCGAAGAAAAGAGGTGTTCTATTTCTCAGTCCTGAAGATATGCAAGAGGCAAATAAATCCATGAAAGAAAAGGGTATTAAAGCTGAATATGTTAAGAATTTACCTCCTATTGAAGAAATACATGGTCTTAATTTACTGCCTGTCGAAGAAATGCATAATTTTAATCCATCACCTATTAAAGAAATACATGGTCTTGATAACCCGACATAGGTGGTAAAGGTAAATTCTCTCTATAGATATGATAAAGCTGAAATCCCATTAACTATGTTTTCTAGCCCATGCTTAGATGAGTTTGATAAGTTTATGGTTAAGCAAGAAGACTTCAATGCTTATTTTGGTAGAGAATTAAAACACAGTGCTGATATGCTTGAACACTTGGGTGATTATATGTCTAATGTCAAAGGTGAACTTAAACTTATTACTAAATATGCTTCTATGGTTACCACTCAAGTAGAACAAGTACTTAAAGCTCAAAATGATTTGCTCAATGAGTTGAATAGTAAGAATAATGATTTTGCTGTTAGAGTGGCTACTAGAACTGGTAAAATGACTCAGAAACCTTTGTATCCTGAAGGCCACCCTAAGCGAATTGAGCAAGATTCTCAGAGAAAAAGTATAGATGCACCTAGTTCTTATAAAAGGAAGAAAAAAGAATGATAGGACTTTGCATGCTTCTAGTGAACCTATTACTGAAACACTTGATAATCCAAATGATATTTCTATTTCTGATGTTGAAACACAATCTGGTAATGAACCTGAAACTAGTTATAATGTTAATGATAATGTTCATGTTGATGCCCAACCTGATAATGTTCATGTTGATGCCCAACCTGATCCCCAAGGACATGCCGGGTGTTCCAACGGATTTTGCCGAGCGCAAGCTAAATGTCCAACCTGAGGCCAAACCAGTCAGGCAGCCCTTGCGCCGCCTGTCAGAAGAAAAGAGAAGAGTTGTTGGTGAAGAGATAGGCCGACTTCTAGCAGCCGGCTTCATCATGGAGGTGTTCTTTTCCGAATGGTTAGCCAATCCAGTCCTTGTGCTGAAGAAGATTGAGCAGTGGCACATGTGTATTGATTATACTAGCCTCAACAAAGCCTGTCCCAAAGACCCATTTGGTTTGCCAAGAATTGACGAAGTAATCGACTCCACAGCCGGATGCGAGCTGTTGAGCTTTTTGGATGCATACTCAGGGTACTATCAGATCAAGCTGAACTTGGCCGACAGTATGAAGACCGGCTTCATCATGCCATTCAGACCTTCTGTTACCTGACCATGACGTTCGGCTTGAGAAATGTTGGCGCCACATTTCAACATTGCATGCAGAAGTGTATCCTCAAGCAACTCGGCAGAAACGCCCACGTCTACGTGGACGATGTTGTGGTGAAGACGGAGAAGCGTGGAACGCTGCTGGAAGAACGCAAGGAGACCTTCGAAAACTTGCGCCGATTTCAGATCAAGCTCAACCCGGAGAAATGCGTCTTTGGAGTACCAGCCGGCCAGCTTCTTGGCTTCCTGGTTCAGAGCGCGGCATAGAGTGTAACCCTGTGAAGATTAAGGCCATCGAGAGGATGGAGGTGCTTACCCGACTACTGGACATGCAGAAATTCACCGGCTGCTTGGCATCCATCAGCCATTTCATCAGTCGGCTGGGCGAGAAGGCTCTTCCCTTCTACCAGCGCATGAAGAAGACCACTTTTTTTGAGTGGAACGACAAGGCGGATGAAGCTTTTCTCCAGCTTAAGAAGATGTTGACTACTCCGCCTCTCCTGGCGGCTCCGACTGCTAAGGAGCCCATGCGTCTCTACATTGCCGCCACCAGCCGGGTGGTCAGCACAGTCATAGTTGTGGAACGCAAGGAAGAAGGCAAAGCACTACCAGTCCAGAGCCTGGTGTATTACCTGAGTGAAGTGCTGTCCACCTCCAAGCAGAACTACCCGCACTATTAGAAGATGTGCTACGGCGTACACTTCGCTGCCAAGAAGCTGAAGCCATACTTCCAAGAGCACCGAATCACTGTTATTTGCACTGCCCCTCTTGCCGAGATCATTCGAAGCTGAGATGCTTCAGGCCGAGTGGCCCAATGGGCCATAGATTTGCCCCCGTACACCATCTACTACCAGCCTCGCACCACCGTCAAGTCGCAAGCACTGGCCGATTTCCACTTCGACTTGGCCGAGACCCAGTACCTGCCGCTAGTGCCAGACTCCACCCACTGGCGGATGTATTTTGATGGTTCCAAGATGCGCATCGGTTTGGGATCTGACATCGTCCTCACCTCTCCCAAAGGCGACAAGCTCAGATATGCGCTACAAATCCACTTTGCCACTGTAACGCCCTCGATGCGGCTATATCTCCCACGTGTTGAAGCACGACTTAGAGGCATAACCGCATTGAAAGCAATGTTGCAAGTGAGGTAATATTCACACAACCCATGTAATACATAAGGGAAAAAGAGATACATAGTTGGCTTACAATCGCCACTTCACACAATACATGAATAAAGCATTACATCATCCAGATACACACAAGGTCCGACTACGGAACCAAAATAAAAGAAGACTACCCCAAATGCTACACCAATCCCCGATCGTCCCAACTGGGCTCCACTACTGATCAGTTGGAAACGGAACAACATAACGAACACGATCTTCATCAAGCTCCTCCTTAAGCTCGGGTTGCGTCACCTGCACGGTATCATCGGCACCTGCAAACTAGTTTTGGAAGTATCTACGAGTCATGGGGACTCAGCAATCTCACACCCTCACGATCAAGACTATTTAAGCTTATAGGAAGGCTAACAGGTATAAGATCGAGCTGCAGCAAGCGACTAGCATATATGGTGGCTAAACATACACAAATGAGAGCGAGAAGAGAAGGCAAAGCACGTTCGAGAAATCTATGATCAAGAAGTGATCCTAGAACAACCTACGTTCAAGCATAACTCCAACACCATGTTCACTTCCCGGACTCCGCCGGAAAGAGACCATCACAGCTACACACGTGGTTGATGCATTTTAATTAAGTTAAGTTTAAGGTTTTCTACAACCGGACATTAATAAATTCCCATCATCCCATAACCGCGGGCACGTCTTTCGGAAGTTCAAAACCCTGTAGGGGTGTCCCAACTTAGCCCATCACAAGCTCTCACGGTCAACGAAAGATATTACTTCTCCCAGGAAGACCCGATCAGGCTCGTAATCCCGGTTACAAGACATCCTCGACAATGGTAAAACAAGTCCAGCAAGACTGCCCGATGCGCCGACATCCCGATAGGAGCTTCACATATCTTGTTCTTAGGGCACACCGGATAAGCAATCCGTACAACTAAAACCAGCCCTCGAGTTTCCCCGAGGTGGCGCTGCAAGGGGCTCTAGTTTGGACCAACACGTAGACAAGCACTGGCCCGGGGGGGGGGGGTTAAAATAAAGATGACCCTCGAGATGCACAACTCGCCCTCGAGTTTCCCCGAGGTGGCACTGCAAGGGGCTCTAGTTTGGACCAACACTTAGACAAGCACTGGCCCGGGGGGGTTAAAATAAAGATGACCCTCGGGATGCATGACCAAGGGAAAAGGCTAGGTGGCGAATTGTAAAACCAAGGTTGGGCCTTGCTGGAGGAGTTTTATTCAAAGCGAACTGTCAAGGGGTTCCCATTATAACCCAACCATGTAAGGAACGCAAATCCAGGAACATAACACCGATATGACGGAAACTAGGGCGGCAAGAGTGGAACAAAACACCAGGCATAAGGCCGAGCCTTCCACCCTGTACCAAGTACATAGATGCATTAATTAAATAAGAGATATTGTGATATCCCAACAAATGTATCCATGTTCCAACAAGGAACAAACTCCAATCTTCACCTGCAACTAACAATGCTATAAGAGGGGCTGAGCAAAGCGGTAGCCAAACAACGGTTTGCTAGGACAAGGTGGGTTAGAGGCTTGGCTTAACAATATGGGAGGCATGATTAGCAAGTGGTAGGTATCGCAGCATAGGCATAGCAAAAGAGCGAGCAACTAGCAAGCAAAGATACAAGTGATTTCAAGGGTATGGTCATCTTGCCTGAAATCCCGCAAGGAAGAAGAACGAGTCCATGAAGAAGATAAACGGACATAGACGAACGGATCCTGACAGGCGCGACGTTATCGGAACTAACCCGAAGAAGCAACACCGGAAAGAAAGCAAACAACATAGTAAACAACCACCACATAAACATGGCATGATGCACAATCAAGTATGATGCATGTCCGGTATTAAATATGCATGGCATGGCAAAGTGCACAAACAACCCTACAAATTAAGTGGAGCATATGCAACTCCGTTGCATATTGACGAAACACCGCATTCAAGTTATTTAGTTTGATCTCGTTTATGTACCCAACAATATTAAATGTTGGTTAACATGGCAAGGGTGAAGCATAACAAAACTATACTATCTAAACAATTTAAATGGGGCCGGATATAGCAAACAACAAATCCGGTAAATCCCCATATGCATTAGTAAATTAATGCAAACAACAATTTAAACCATCTTAATGTTGTTAACATGATGCGGATGACATGTTCAAGGTTTATGCAATTTTACGAAAAGTTGACAAGAGCATCATGAACCATTTGTCATCGTGGCGGAAACGAAAAAGGGTGCCACGGCAACGATAATGAAAACGGTGCCACGGCAGCGTTCTGGTTCCGGTAACTCGATTGAGATACCGATGCAAAGGAGAAGTGTGCGGATGCGTGCAAAAGATGGTGGGGCGCTCCCGGATTCTGGGTGTCCCACGAGTTGACGACAAGGAAACGAGTGCCAATTTGGACACGGTGCAAAACCCGAGCATCTCAAACATCGCTAGCATTCATTCACGGAGGTCGTCTCGAGGTTATACCTTCGAAGCGTGCAAGCAGAACAGTTCTCGTTCGGTGCAAGGTAGAGGAAGTAGACGTTCTCGCAACGACGGTAGTGGAAGTAGTCGTTCTCGCACGCTCTAGGGTCGACGGTAGAGGTTCTCGCGATCTCGGCAACGGTAGTGGTACATGTTTATCGGTAGTCAAACATGACAATCAGGAGAGGGTACTTGGCAACAAGCACATCGTCGGTAGTTGTGCACAATCATTGTCGGACTTGACGGGTTCGAGGTCTTCGAACATAGTGGTACATGTTCATTTTTCGGAGAGGTACATGTCATTCTTCAGTCACAGGTACTTGACGTTTTTGCTACCCGGGTCTTCAGCGATGGTCGTTGTACACATGATGTTGGGGTACTTGTCGGTCCGGGTCTTGATGGAGTAGATGTACACGTTTCGTAGATGAACTTGGCGTAACCGTGCGGTAGTCGAACTTGGCGGTCCGGTGCGGTAACCAACACGTAGGGGTATACTTGTTGAAGTGAAACTTGACGAAATCCAAATGGAGGTAGCCGTCTGTTCGGGGACGTTGCGACAACAGCAGCAGCCGGAAGTGCTCACGGGTGAGAGGGTCAGCCCTAGGACTGATGCCGGGAGCAGCAGGGGAGGTCCAGCGATGGGCATGGAGCAGGAAGGCGACAAGGATGAGGCACGTCGGGGCAGCAAGGCGGAGCAGAGCAGAGGCGGAGGCGCCTGGCACAGGGACTTGGCGCGGCGACTCCTCGACGCAGGGAGCAGCGGCTGCAGGCTGGAGCCATGCGGGCAGCGGGGAGGCGACGTGCGCTGGCGAAGATGGGGAAGCAGGGCAGCAACGTGACTTGGCGTGGCTTCATCAAGGGAAGAAAACAGTAGGAGGCGGCGGGGCTTGATGTATCCGGACGAGGGACTTGGCAGGAGCGACGACCGCCATGGACGAAGGAGGGGAGCTGCTCACTGGCGACGGCCGGAGGCAGAGGCACGGTGAGGAAGGAGGAGAGGCCAGCGTGGTCCTGGTGGAGCTCGGCGGTGGCGTCGCAGGCCAGCATGGCAGCGCCAAGGGGAGGGTGAGGATCGAGGAGAGGGATCGGGCGAGCGGGAGAGATCGGCGGAGATGGGGATCGACCAGAGAAGGGGTCGAGCGCGGTACCCCTCTCCTGGCGGCGCGAGGGAGCGGATCGAGAGGGAGATGAGCGCGAGGGATCGGGCTAAGGCTCGCTAGGGTTAGGTTAGGGAGTGGGCCGACGCTGGATAGGTCTTGGAGGTCGGCCCAATGGAAAGGAAAACGGCCAGGCTGCTGGGCTCTCTCTTCTCCCTCCAAATCTTCTTTTCTTTTAACTAAATAAAAGAAAAGAAACTTGGAAGAAAAGCCGAGAGGGATTGCAGTGGAGTTTGGACATGAAGTAAATTTTCTTAGAGTCACAAAAATGAGCCTGATCCACGAAAAATGGAATTGATCACGTGGGTGAAGTTTGAAACGAAATCCTTTGAATTTAATTCAAATGGTTTTGCATAGGAAGTAGGTGATAGGGAGGTCCAAAAATGTTGAGGTTTTTGGTGGAGCTCCGGAATATGATGAAATAAATATATGGCCATGCTGGAGATCAAGAATTAAGATAACAACGACATCGGGATATTTTGCAAGTGTGTTTATGGGTGAATCCAAATTATTGGAATATTTAATATAGCTCTCTAAATATCGAGAGAATATGTTGTAAATAGAATCACCATGTGAATTCCCTCAGTTTAACTGGATCAAAGATCCATGCCATTTATTTAGTTGAGATGCAAAAGACTTATGACATGATGACATGATGCAACGATCCAAAATGACTCACCCGACAACACTCGAAAACATGGAAGGCATCTGAAGCTCCGGTCTTGGGGCATCACAACACTCTACCACTACGAGAGGATCTCGTCCCGATATCTAGAATGGCACCGGAGAGAAATACGGAAGAGAAAGAGAAGAGGTAAAACTAAGTTGTTTCTCTGACAAACGAGTGAAACCAAAAGGACCTTGAGAGGTTGAACAAATTGGAAGAAACAACGCAACGAAGAAGAACAAAGTTGAAAACCTCCATTAGAAAAGAGGAACAAGGAAGAACAAATTCGGGCAGCACTCCGGTTGAAAAAGATAGAAACTTGATAAGATGAGAGAACTTGATCAGAGGGCACAACACTCCGGTTAAATGGATAAGCAAAGAAAAGAACATGACCTTCACAACTTGAGATGGAGAGAGTAGAGCGAAACATCACAATACCTTCAGAACAAATGTAGGAATGGAATCAAAAGAACGGAGGAGAAAACAACATCTTCTACCTCAAATGAGCTTGAAAAGCATATTTAGGAGAAGGGTCGAATGTAGTTGTTGGAAACCCAAAAACGAAAAGGAAAAGCTTGATGTGGGCTTATGGAATACATCTCAAATTATGAGGTGACAACCAGCCACTTACGAGAAAAAGAATTGGATTGATATGAACAAGGAGACGAGAAACTTATTTCACCGGGAGGGTAGATGAAGAACTTGGACCATATATGAGCATCACAATTAGCGACAATCCTTAGGGAAGGCTTTAGGTGAAATATAACCCAAGATAACTCCATTGACAAGATTGATGGATTTAAAATATTTCATTCTTGTGAATGAAGAATGATATCTTACCACCTCAAATATAAGGGAGAACAATTGTGCTGTGGATTGCAAGATGAAGAATGCTTGAGCTCCTCTGAAAAGAATCTCAATGAACACTTCGAAAAGTAATTAAATCCTTGATGAACCATTATGTAGAACCTCCATGAAGAACTCCGGTAACAAAAGGATGATCAAACGGAAGGAAAGAGAAGTTGAAAACACAAGGTGAAGCCTTGGGATGATTTAGATGGAGCTTCGCGATGAGATAAAGTGGAAACTTGGAATACCGGGAGAAAAGATAAGGCATCTCGAACAGAGAATGTGATATGATGAACCAGTCCGGAAAGCAGGAATTAAACACTTGGATGAACACAAATAAGAATTACATTATGCTTATCCTTCACCAATTAAATTGATGACAAACAATGGATTTGGCACACTACTTATTCTCATAGAAAGGATTAAGATAGATATAGCTCAAACTTGAGAAGGTCTTCAACGAACCACCGGTGAAATCGAAACGACAAATGAGTTGATATGATAAAGAAGGATGAGAAATCTTAAAGAACCATCGTAAGGATTGAAAATGAACGAATAAAAGATAATGAGACATCAGAAAGAATTTGCAAATGAACGAAGATGCTTGAGAGAACTTAAATACAAGTGAAACAAGGAGAACGAATAAATCACGAACTGATAAGAGAATACTTGGATGACACACCGGTAAGATTTAGAGAATGAGATGTGAAATCTGAGAATGAAATGAACCCGAAATGATGGCCTTCGGACAATCGAACTGAAAAGACTCATGAATTTCTCTGAAAAGGTGAAAAGAATCTCACAATCGAAAACAATTATGAGAGGATGGCAACAAGCTAGCACCATGAGTCTTGTCGAAAATGGAGCAAGATATGGAGGAAAAAAATCTTCTTCGGTCTTCAAATCTGAGAATGACGACGAGAGACACCACCATGAACTATTTAGACACTCCGGAAGAATCAAAACGAAGAGGTTGAGCCAACGATGAAAAGAATTCGACAGCTCTTGGAGAAAAACATGAGACTGATGATAATTCATTCTTACGTCAAACTTTGAAAGATTTGCGAATAACTCCGTTAAAATTAGAAGAGTCAGGTAAGATCCTGGAAAAAGACGTGTGGGTTGGGGCCCACTCAAAAGATACACCATAGAACGATTTAAAAGAGAGAATGCACCGGTTGAATTAAATGGCTTGAATAAGATAACATCCTCGAGATAGGTTGAACGGATCTTAAATGATTAGACGAGCCTTTTGAGATATCTTGAGCACTCCGGAACAAATGAATAGCGAGAAATGAATGAATATGAGGAGCACCAGCATGAGAAGGTATTGAAACGAGGAAAGGATATGATCAACAAAGCTTGACTTGAATCCACCGGAGAAGAAAATGAGTGAAGAGTGACGAAATTGAAGAGCATCTTCATGTGAAACACCGGGTAAGAACATTGAAAGAAAAGAATGAAGAGACTTCACAAGAATGAAAGGATACTTGATTAAGACATCCGAGTCCTTGAAGAAAAAGGGTGGGAGGGTGGGAAAACAAAGGCAATTTGGGACGGATGAAATGAACACCGATGAGAAGAACTGATAATTGATCCCGCGAATGTAGGAATGATCGGATCCACCTGAAGAGAAAACACTGGTTGAAAAGGAATTACATGACAATCTCGACTATGAAGAAGGATTGGTATTCACATAGGAACATGAGAATACCACTCAGACAAGGGATGGAATCCACATTTGACTTCGAAGCAACTCGAATACCATAACTCAAAAACAAAACAAGGATTGGCTTGCAGAATTAGCCGGAACAAACATATGATAGAGATTTCGTCCAAATTTTTCGTGGTGGGGCCTACACGGGCTCGATCATGCAGCACCATCATGTACAAGGCAGTGCACATGACATACGAAGCGTCCCCGAGTCAGCATAGCCAAGGACTCTTTAAGACACAACGAGACCACTGTAAAACCAACCGTGGATAGGCGGACCACTAGACGTCGAACCCCAATTTCATATCATACATCTGTCGGAAAGATATCCTCAGAGCTACTTGAATTCCCACTTAGAAACTCCCGAAACTTTCCGGTTATGCAATCAGGTGTTGGGGATACAGGGGAAGCATAATATCTCACCCAAAACTAGCAAATCCTACATCCAGCTGTATCCATCCTTCAACACATAACCAAGAAACCTTCGAAAATCGTTTACCGCAACCTTCGAAAAGCATCCGTTATACGAGTTATGGCAATAATCCCGAACTCCCGCCCCAGTACTGGGTGGCGTCGAGGTTATCTCACCAACAACTGCATAAAAGAGATTTTCGATGTCGGCGAACTTAGTAATTCCAGAATTGCAACGATAAAATTGTGACGACAACACCTTGGAGCTCAACTCCCCGGGACACTGCCACAACCACTAAATGTCAGGAGGCACCAAGAACAATGTTCTCGTCACAAAGCCATCAGAACGATTCCAAGATACCCGCGTGATCCTAATTTTTTTAGTGAAATTTGAGAAGAGAAGAGTAAAAACTCTACGTCAAGATGCCTCACCAGAGCGACGAAGGGACTGAGGAGTAAAAAGAATCCTACTCTCCGATATATATAATCCTAAAAGACACAATTTTTTTTCCAGACTCAACAACGCTAGCGATTCGATCAAGCAGGGGGCTCCTAAGGTCGGGGAAGGCTTTGATACCAACTTGTAACACCCTTGATGCTGCTATATCTCCCACATGTCGAAGCACGACTTAGAGGCATAACCGCATTGAAAGCAATGTCGCAAGTGAGGTAATCTTTACACAACCCATGTAATACATAAGGGAAAAAGAGATACATAGTTGGCTTACAATTGCCACTTCACACAATACATGAATAAAGCATTACATCATCCAGATACACACAAGGTCCGACTACGGAACCAAAATAAAAGAAGACTACCCCAAATGCTACACCAATCCCCGATCGTCCCAACTGGGCTCCACTACTGATCAGTTGGAAACGGAACAACATAACGAACACGATCTTCATCAAGCTCCTCCTTAAGCTCGGGTTGCGTCACCTGCACGGTATCATCGGCACCTGCAAACTAGTTTTGGAAGTATCTACGAGTCATGGGGACTCAGCAATCTCACACCCTCACGATCAAGACTATTTAAGCTTATAGGAAGGCTAACAGGTATAAGATCGAGCTGCAGCAAGCGACTAGCATATATGGTGGCTAAACATACACAAATGAGAGCGAGAAGAGAAGGCAAAGCACGTTCGAGAAATCTATGATCAAGAAGTGATCCTAGAACAACCTACGTTCAAGCATAACTCCAACACCATGTTCACTTCCCGGACTCCGCCGGAAAGAGACCATCACAGCTACACACGTGGTTGATGCATTTTAATTAAGTTAAGTTTAACGTTTTCTACAACTGGACATTAATAAATTCCCATCATCCCATAACCGCGGGCACGTCTTTCGGAAGTTCAAAACCCTACAGGGGTGTCCCAACTTAGCCCATCACAAGCTCTCACGGTCAACGAAAGATATTACTTCTCCCAGGAAGACCCAATCAGGCTCGTAATCCCGGTTACAAGACATCCTCGACAATGGTAAAACAAGTCCAGCAAGACTGCCCGATGCGCCGACATCCCGATAGGAGCTTCACATATCTCGTTCTTAGGGCACACCGGATAAGCAATCCGTACAACTAAAACCAGCCCTCGAGTTTCCCCGAGGTGGCGCTGCAAGGGGCTCTAGTTTGGACCAACACGTAGACAAGCACTGGCCCGGGGGGGGGGGGTTAAAATAAAGATGACCCTCGAGATGCACGACTCGCCCTCGAGTTTCCCCGAGGTGGCACTGCAAGGGGCTCTAGTTTGGACCAACACTTAGACAAGCACTGGCCCGGGGGGGGGGGGTTAAAATAAAGATGACCCTCGGGATGCACGACTCCCAAGGGAAAAAGCCTAGGTGGCAAATGGTAAAACCAAGGTTGGGCCTTGCTGAAGGAGTTTTATTCAAAGCGAATTTTCAAGGGGTTCCCATTATAACCCAACCATGTAAGGAACGCAAATCCGGGAACATAACACCGATATGACGGAAACTAGGTCGGCAAGAGTGGAACAAAACACTAGGCATAAGGCCGAGCCTTCCACCATTTACCAAGTATATGGATGCATTAATTAAATAAGAGATATTGTGATATCCCAACAAATGTATCCATGTTCCAAAAAGGAACAAACTCCAATCTTCACCTGCAACTAACAACGCTATAAGAGGGGCTGAGCAAAGCGGTAACATAGCCAAACAATAGTTTGATAGGACAAGGTGGGTTAGAGGCTTGGCTTAACAATATGGGAGGCATGATAAGCAAGTGGTAGGTATCGCAGCATAGGCATAGCAAAATAGCGAGCAACTAGCAAGCAAAGATAGAAGTGATTTCGAGGGTATGGTCATCTTCCATGAAATCCTGCAAGGAAGAAGAACGAGTCCATGAAGAAGATAAACGGACGTAGACGAACGGATCCTCACAAACGCGGCGTTATCGGAACTAACCCGAAGAAGCAACACCGGAAAGAAAGCAAAAAACATACTAAACAACCACCACATAAACACGTCATGATGCACAATCAAGTATGATGCATGTCCGGTCTTAAATATGCATGGCATGGCAAAGTGCACAAACAACCCTACAAATTAAGTGGAGCTCAATATGCAACTCCGTTGCATATTGACGAAACACCACATTCAAGTTATTTAGTTTGATCTCGTTTATGTACCCAACAATATTAAATGTTGGTTAACATGGCAAGGGTGAAGCATAACAAAACTATACTAGCTAAACAATTTAAATGGGGCCGGATATAGCAAACAACAAATACGGTAAATCCCCATATGCATTAGTAAATTAATGCAAACAACAATTTAAACCATCTTAATGTTGTTAACATGATGCGGATGACAAGAGCATTATGAAGCATTTGTCATCGTGGCGGAAACGAAAAAGGGTGCCACGGCAACAATAATGAAAATGGTGCCACGGCAGCGTTCCGGTTCCGGTAACTCGATTGAGATACCGATGCAAAGGAGAAGTGTGCGGATGCGTGCAAAAGATGGTGGGGCGCTCCGAGATTCCGTGTGTCCCACGAGTTGACGAAAAGGAAACGAGTGACAATTTGGACACGGTGCAAACCCCGAGCATCTCAAACATCACAAGCATTCGTTCACGGACGTCGTCTCGAGGTTATACCTTCAAAGCGTGCAAGAGGAACAGTTCTCGTTCGGTGCAAGGTAGAGGAAGTAGACGTTCTCGCGACGGCGGGAGTGGAAGTAGTCATTCTCGCACGCTCTAGGGTCGACTGTAGAGGTTCTCGTGATCTTGGCGACGATAGTGGTACATGTTTATCGATAGTCGAAGATGACGATTCGGAGAGGGTACTTGGCAACAAGCACATCGTCGGTAGTTGTGCACAATCGTTGTCGGACTTGACGGGTTCGAGGTCTTCGGACGTAGTGGTACATGTTCGTTTTTCGGAGAGGTACATGTCGTTCTTCGGTCATAGGTACTTGACTTTAATGCTACCCAGGTTTTCAGCGACGGTCGTTGTACACATGACGTTGGGGTACTTGTCGGTCCGGGTCTTGACGGAGTAGATGTACATGTTTCGTAGATGAACTTGGCGTAACCGTGCGATAGTCGAACTTGGCGGTCCGGTGCGGTAACCAACATGTAGGGGTACACTTGTTGAATTGGAACTTGACGAAATCCAAATGGAGGTAGCCGTCTATTCGGAGATGTTGCGACAACAGCAGCAGCCGGAAGTGCTCATGGGTGAGAGGGTCAGCCCTAGGACTGATACAGGGACCAGCAGGGGAGGTCCAGCGATGGGCATGGAGCGGCAAGGCGACAAGGACGAGGCCCGTCGGGGAAGCAAGGCGGAGCAGAGCAGAGGCGGAGGCCCCTGGCACAGGGACTTGGTGCGGCGACTCCCGACGCAAGGAGCAGCGGCTGCAGGCTGGAGCCATGCGGGCAGCGGGGCAGCAACGTGCGCTGGTGAAGACGGGGAAGCAGGGCAGCAACGTGACTTGACGCGGCTCCGGCGAGGGAAGAAAACAGTAGGAGGCGGCGGGGCTTGATGTATCCGGACGAGGGACTTGGCAAGAGAGGCGACCGCCATGGATGAAGGAGGGGAGCTGCTCGCTGGCGACGGCCGGAGGTAGAGGCACGACGAGGAAGGACTAGTGGCCGGCGTGGTCCTGGTGGAGCTCGGCGGTGGCGTCGCAGGCCAGCATGGCAGCGCCAAGGGGAGTGTGAGGATCGAGGAGAGGGATCGGGCGAGCGGGAGAGATCGAGGGAGATGGGGATCGGGCAGAGAAGGGGTCGAGCGCGGTGCCCTTCTCCTAGCAGCGCAAGGGAGCGGATCGAGAGGGAGATGAGCACGAGGGATCGGGCTAAGGCTCGCTAGGGTTAGGTTAGGGAGTATGCCGGCGCTGGATAGGTCTTGGAGGTCGGCCCAATGGAAAGGAAAACGGCTAGGCTGCTGGGCTCTCTCTTCTCCCTCCAAATCTTCTTTTCTTTTAACTAAATAAAAGAAAAGAAACTTGGAAGAAAAGCCGAGAGGGATTGCAGTGGCGTTTGGACATGAAGTAAATTTTCTCAGAGTCACAAAAATGAGCCTGATCCATGAAAAATGGAAATGATCACGTGGGTGATGTTTGAAACGAAATCCTTTGAATTTAATTCAAATGGTTTTGCATAGGAAGTAGGTGATAGGGAGGTCCAAAAATGTTGAGGTTTTTGGTGGAGCTCCGAAATACGATGAAAGAAATATATGGCCATGTTGGAGATCAAGAATTAAGATAACAACGACATTGGGATATTTTGCAAGTGTGTTTATGGGTGAATCCAAATTATTGGAATATTTAATATAGCTCTCTAAATATCGAGAGAATATGTTGTAAAGAGAATCACCATGTGAATTCCCTTGGTTTAAATGGATCAAAGATCCATGCCATTTATTTAGTTGAGATGCAAAAGACTTATGACATGATGACATGATGACATGACGCAAAGCACATGATGCAACGAACCAAAACGACTCACCCGACAACACTCGGAAACATGGAAGGCATCTGATGCTCCCGTCTTGGGGCGTCACAGCCACCTCCAATAATGTTGCTGAATACGAAGCACTCATTCACGGTCTCCGGCTTGCCAAGGAACTTGGCATTCGCCGGATCATGTGTTAAGGAGACTCTGACTTGGTGGTCCAGCAGTCGTCAGGTGACTGGGACGCCAAAGATGCAAACATGGCAAGCTACCGTTTCCTCGTCCAACAACTCAGCGGATACTTTGAAGGGTGCGAGTTCCACCATGTGCCAAGAAATGACAATGATGCCTTGGCACGAATCGGCTCCACCCGACAAGGAATACCAGCCGGCGTCGCCTTGCAACGCCTCCTTAAGCCATCTATCAAGCCATCGCCAGAGTCAGATTCCATCTTCGTGCCGGCTCCTCCCGAACCAATCGGATCCAACTTGAGGACCTCAGCAGCCGGCACGGGGAATTCGGCAGGCGGCCCGGACACTTCAGCAACCGCGCCCGGCCCTGGGACTTCATTGACTCAGCAAGCGGCAGCCGACTCCAACCCGTCGCCTCCCGGCCCAACCGCCCTCGTGTAAGTTGCAGTTTTGGCAGTTGAAGAAATAGCAGCACCTTCATAGGCACAGCCCATCCTCAACTTTTTGGTAAGCAAAGAGCTGCCGACTGATGAGATCTCGGCCCGACAAGTCCAACATCGAGCAGTAGCGCACACCATTGTCAACAGAGAACTTGTAAGACGCAGTGTCACAGGTGTGCACCAGCGCTACGTGGAGCCAGAGCAAGGTCAGGAAATCCTCAAAGATATCCACCAACCGAGTGTGGCCACCACGCGGCTTCAAGAGCTCTTGTTGCCAAAGCTTTCTGCCATTGGTTTTTCTGGCCGACTACTCTAGAAGACGCCAAAGGCTTGGTCTAGAAATGCAAAGGGTGCCAGAGGTTCCGCTCTAAGCCACATCAGCCGGCTTCTGCAGTCAATACCATCCCCATTGCCTGGCCCTTCACTGTCTGGGGGCTGGATATGGTGGGACCATTCTAGACAGCACGCGGCGGCATGACTCATCTGCTTGTCGTGGTGGACAAGTTCACCAAGTGGATAGAAGCAAAACCAATCAAGAAGTTGAATGGTCCGACTGCTGTGACTTTTATCGCCGACATCACCATCCGGTGTGGCATACCACATAGCATCATCACCGACAATGACACAAACTATGCCAAAGGCGCCTTGGCCCATTTCTGCGCGACGCAGGGCATCCGACTGGACTTAGCGTCTGTTGCCCATCCGCAGTCAAACGACCAAGTGGAGCGAGCAAACGGCCTCATTTTGTCAGGCATCAAGCCCCGACTGGTCGAGCCTCTGGAGCACTCGACCGGCTGTTGGCTTGACGAGCTGCCGGCCGTCCTCTGGAGCCTGTGCACAACTCCGAACAAGTCAACCGGCTTCACGCCCTTCTTCCTCGTCTACGGTGCCGAGGCCATCATCCTGATGGACATAGAATTCGATTCCCATCGAGCCACCATGTACACCGAGGAGGAGGCGATAGAAGCACGAGAAGACGGTGTCGGTCTACTGGAAGAGGGCCGGCAGCTGGCACTCAGCCGGTCCACCATCTACCAACAGAGTCTATGCCGATACTACAACCGGAAGGTCAAGCCAAGATCCTTCCAAGAGGGAGACCTTGTGCTCCTTCTGATCCAGCAAACAGCCGCCAGCACAAGCTCTCGGCACCTTGGGAAGGCCCCTTCATCATCAGCAAGGTGTTGGGCAATGACTCCTACTACCTGATCGATGCTCAGAAGCCTCGAGCACGCAAAAGAGACGACTCCGGCAAGGAGACAAAACGACCATGGAATGCAAACCCCCTCCGAAGGTTTTACAGTTGATGCAACATGTACCAAGCCAACTTTTGTATTAAGTATGAAGACTCTGGGTCCCCCGAGAAGAGCTCGGGGACTGTCCTCCTTTATTTATATGATAAGTATTATGCCTATGAATGTTTTAGTCCGCCTGGCACCGGGTTCGACCAGTCGACCCGGGGGCTCGCCACCTTGTACTATGTAATGCTTCTAGCAGCCGGACAAGTAATGTGTTGGCATTTAAGCCCTCTCCTGCCAAAGCCGTAGCTCGCAGAGCGGCTGTCCGGTAGGCAGGAGTCAAAGGCAGGAAAGGGTGCCCACATGAAAAATGGCTAAGGACCCAAAAGCATAAACATAGTTCAATCCGGCTCCCCGTCCGTCGATCGGCTGCTGTGTAGCCGGCCGACCGGCTAAGTACTTGCCTTTCCAAAAGTGGCTAAGTACTTAACCCAGCCATAGTCTGCAGAGTGGCTGTTCGGCTGGCAAAACGGCAACTGAGGGAGGACGGCAAAGGAAAAGGGCCAAGGAGCAGAAAGCAAGGAGAGATAGAACTCGGCAAAAATATTTACATATCAAAAGGCCCTTGGCCAACATTTAACAGAAGTTTGAAATACACCCCATGGGTGGAATTGTGCGAAGCTAACAAAGTTCGTCAAGACTGATAAGCAGGAAAAAACAAAGATAAATTGGCAGCCTAGGGAGCAGCAGACGGATTCGGCGGAACGGTGGAGTCGGTGGTGCCGGTTAGTGGAGCGGTTGGCTGGTCAGTCTCTGCTTGGTCGCCTTCAGCAGCAGACGGTCTGCTCGGGCGTGGCTCTTTGCTGGAGGCATGGTCGAGCTGAGGCTGGCCGTCCGCTTCAAACTCTGGCACTTCCTCTTCACCTTCCTCGTCCTCCTCATCTTCTCCCTCGTTGCTGGAGTCGATCACTTCGGCCGAGACCTCTCCATCCTTTGGGTTCGCCTTGGCACCATTCTCAGCCAGCTCCTGGACAAAGACGTTGGTGTTGGTGTACTCGGCAATCGCTGCCGCCCGCTTGGTGAGATCACGCTCCACCGCCACCAGCTCCTCCTGGGCCTGCTGTCGAAAGGTGGTCAACTGGGCTAGATCTAGTCTAGGGTACCACGCCTTGATGAACTCCAATGCTCGGCGTGCTCCATCCCGGGCCGAGGAGCCCTTCCAAGCCTCAAGATGCCCGGCCGCCACTTCCAGCCAGTCGGCAGTCCGATTGGGAGTGCGCGGAGCCGGCATGTCTGGCCACAGGGCGAAGATCGCCTGGGCCCTGACACGCTGAAGATGACGCAACATCCGATGAGCCTGCCAAAGGCGGGTCTCGATGCTGAGGAGCTACTCGCTAAGGGACCGGGGGGACGTCGGCAGCAATCTGCGCTCCTTCCGCCCTCCGTTCCTCGTGATAGGCCTCGATAGCCTGATTGGCGGCGCCGGAGTGGCCAGGGAAGAAGTCTGCTCAATCAGAAAGCAAAAGAGCAAAAGTTGGAAGACAAGAAGCCAGTTCGGTCAACCGGTAGCTCGAAGAAAGAAAAAAGAGGGAAGCTTACCGTCAACCATGTCTTCGATCTCGCCGAAGCCGGCAGTTAGCATGGCCTCCTTATCAGTCCAGGCGGAGCGCTCGGTCTTGAACTCAGCAAGGAGACCGGACTCCTTCGCCTCCGCCTCTTTCCGTGCCGTCTTGAGAAGCTCCGCCTGCTCCACCAGTTGCGTGGCCAGCCAGTCACGTTCTTCGGCCAGCTTGCTGCACTCCACCTCCTTGGCGTGCAAGGCGATGTCAGCATCACCAAGCTGCTATTGCAGGGCAGCATTGGCCTCTGCAACAAGGGAGAAAGAAAAAGGCGTCAGCAATCAACAAAGAAGAAGAGTAGTTGCCGGGGAGATCCAGCCTGACTGCTCAGCAGTCGCCCCGAATCTCGGGGACTACAGCCCACGCGTGCGCCAGTGCGCCCTCGCAGAGAAAGTAAACAAGGACTTACTCGGGCTCTCCGACAAGTCGACGGCCCGTCGGTCCAGCTCTCGTACGTTAGAGTTGAAGGCGAGTGCGCGGAGGTTGTGATAGTCCTATAAAGAAGATAGCAGATGAAGTCAGTACTCAGAGCTTGCCAATTAAAGCTCCGAGCTGCCAGCTCGGCAGCCGGCCCGAAACATGGGGACTACACCCAGTGCGTGCGCTGGCGTGCCCCCACAGAGAAGTACAAGAAATACAAGAGTCAAAGATGAAGAAGCATACTCGGATGGCTGCTCGCTACTCCAGGAACGCCTGGTAGCACCATTTCAGGGCGTCGGCTTCGGCTCGAAGTTTGCCTTGGACATCCAGGATCACCTGGTTCAAAGGGCCCGTCCCGCCTCCTTGCCACCAGTCGGCGGGCACGGTGCTGGTCTCCTTGGTGTCCGGGATCAAAGAGCTCGCGGCACCGACTTCCAGCGGGTGCGGCACCGAAGCCGCCTTTGCAAACCCGCGGCGTGATGGTGTGCGGACCTCAGGAGTTGGGCCCATCACCATCTCGCTTTCGGCTAGTGGCGCTGGCGGGTCAGCGGGCTGCTTGTCCTGCACTACCTCGAATGGCGGTGCTAGAGGGACGACTACGTCCAGCATGACGACATTGTCGCCTTCCCTCTCCATGACCGGGTGATCGTCGCTGGCACCCCCAGTCGGCGCCACAAACTCTAGCGGTGGTGGCGCGGAGTTCAGGGGGACAACGAATAGCGGCTCCTGGCGGCATGTGGTTTCTTCAAGCCGCTTCTTTGTGGCGCCATCGGCCTCGTCCTCCGCTAGCTTCTTCAGCACTGCGGCCTCCGCCTTCTCCCGGTGGGCGACCTCTTGCTCCTCACGCACCACACGCGTGTTTCGTTCCCGCGCCTCCCGGAGGTCGGCCGCTGGATTGATTCGCTGGCTAGTGGTGGAGGCCTCCGCCATCCCGATAACGGAGGCGGCGGCCAACATCTTGAGTGAGAGCGGAGCCCTAAATCAAGAAGACAAGGAGAAGAAGTTCAGATAAAATCAATAAGAAAGGAAGGCACGAGAAAAGGATACTTATGCCGACACCATGGGAGGCGCCTTCGGGACATTCTGAAACTTGGCCGCCTTCGTGGCGGCTTCCTTCCGCCTGGTCGCGGCGGTCGGGTTCTTAGCCTTCTTCGGCGCACTGCCGAACAAGGCGGCACCCTGTTTACGCTTTCGCATACCACCTCGGGCAGTCGGCTCGGCGGAGGGGCCCGCGTCTGCCTTGCCAACGCCTTGTGAAGGGCGCAGCTCCTCCTCCTCCTCCTCCTCGAAGTCGTCTGGCCATGACTCGACGCCAACCCCTTCTTCGGATAAACACATATTTAAAATCCAGCTAGAAATATCATTTTCGTACAAACACTAGAGACAAAATGACTAAACGCAAAATAGATATCATGTTCCATTACAGGGCTTGGTGGAAACGACAGTGGCCCGATACTTGGTCCGGTGTCTAAGAGGAAAAACTTAAATGCGAAGAACCCTGTCGGTGTGGGGAGCAGATTTCTTCTCGGCAGCTGGGATGTCGGCACCCGCCGGCGGGTTCTTAAATTAGTCGTCAAGGTCGAGCTCTGGATTGCGGCAGGCGATGTTGCTTAGGACCATGAAGAGGGCGTTGCGGGAAAGCTTCTGGGACTCGGTCGCGAAGCGCTCGGCCCTTCCCTCTTGATTCACCTTCAGCTTGTCGATTAGCTTGTTGAAGAAGAGCCCCAACTTGACGCTCAGGACCTCCTGCTTGCTGACTTAGAAGACTGGGTCATCTATGCCCATCATCGCAGCTTGGGCGCCAACGTGTTTGACAATATTAATCAGGCTCTTGATCCAGAGGTTGCTCATGTCAACCTGGTTCTTCAACTTGTCCTCTGCATCTTGCTGGATACGCTTGGCGGTTTCCAAATCCTTTGAAAACAGCTGCTGTCTAGACTCGAGGGACTCCATCGACCGCTCCAGCGAGCCGGTCGTTGCCTTCATATCCATGATGCTGCCATTGCTGGTATGAAGGCTCTGGGTCTTGGAGGAAAGCTGTGACTGCACATCAGCCAAGTGGATCTCTGCCAGTTGTGCTTCTTCTTTGAGCGCCTCCACCTCTTTGGCGCCTTTGGCGAGACACTCATTCAGCTTAGCCACCTGCCGGTCAAGGTCAGTCTTGCCGGCAGACGCGCCATCTAGATCGTCAATAAGCTTCTTCAGCTGGGAAGCATGGTCAGTGGCAAGGATATCTAGTGCAGCTCCATGGTTGTCTTCAAACTCTTTGGTGTGTTGCTGCACCAGGGCCTCTAAACTTTCGTCCTTGGAGTGGAGGGTGGCTTTGAGTGTCTCCTCCTGGAGGAAGATCTCTCGCTCTCTAGCATTTAGAGATGCCTTGCGATCGTCCAAGCGTGTCTCCCGGGCCATGACATCCTCCCTCGTCAATAGGAGGGCCTCTTGCTACCTCATGAGCACCTTGAATTTATTGTCATTCCACTCGCGCAACTCTAGACACTTGTTCTTCAGCTTCTGGTCCACCTTGTCAGCAGACTCACGCCGCTCCTTGAGCGCCTGGCACTTCTAGTTGTGCCAGGCCTACATCTCTGTCATGCCCACCGCCATGGATTCCATGCAGGACAAGTCCACGGCGATGGCGGCTGAGTCATCAGCCTCTCTGACTCCCTGGTAAAGCGGAGCTAGGAGGCGTTGAAGCTCTTCGTCGAGCTCTACATTCGTGGTCAGAGACAGGCTGGGGGCTTCAGCTCCGGGTGGTGATAGCACCATTGCCAGTGCGCTCGAGGAGGGTGGCCGAATCTCGGCAACTGTCCTGGTGGCATGGAGTGGGCCCATGGTCTGAAGTGTGATTTTCACCTCAACGGCCACTTCCCCTACCGGGCGTCCTCCGAAGAATGCTCCGTCACCACCAAGGAGCCCTGTACATCCCCGAGAGCGAGATCCTGCCCCTCGGCAGCTATGAGCCCTGCGGGAGCCATCCCTATATCAGCCACCACCTCCAGAAGATCTGGTTCCGCGGTTTGAGGGGCTGCATATGAAAGGTCCAGTGAATGACGAAGAAATGGAATTCGCGAGCAAATGAATAAACTAGTGGAAGTAACCACGGCATGAAAGAAAAGAAGAATTAAGCAAGATACCTGGGGAGGTCTGCCGGGCAGGGGCCTCTGTTTCCCCGGCAACAATTGTTGCCGGGTCATGAGCTTCATTCTCTATCGGGGTAGACTCGTCAGCCTTCTGCACGGTCTCAATCGCGGAAGGTTCCATGACAATTTCTTTGGCTCGAGCAGCACATGAAGCATGCCCTTGAAGGAGGGGCTCGCCCTGCATCATCTCACCTCCTCCTCCGCTTGGGGGGGGGGGGGTGGGCTCAGGGAGGCTGTCTCCATCACCTCCGGTGGGCGGGGCCAAGTTTCCGCTCACAGGCTGAGGGCTGGTCTGGGGGCTCGGTACTGGGGCTTCTGCGTCCTTCCCCGCCAAAGCCGAGCCCTCCACGCCCTCCATTGACCCGATGCGCCGGAGTCTATTCTGGGAATGGTGGATGAGGGTCTCCGTGTCCTCCTCCACTTCCCTACCGGCAACGACAAAAACACGAGGTTAGTCAACAAAAGCATTCAAGCTGGCCTAAGAGATATCTACCATGAATTGAAATCTCTATTACTTTTCCGCAATGAGCATGGACTTCAAGTTGAACTCCGTGGCAGGAGGAGACTCCCGTCCTCTCTTCAGAGATAGAAGGGTGGAACTCCCCTCCAGCTTCGGTGTCGGTCGTGACATCAGGAGCTCCGGGGAAGACAAGCTCTGCGAGGAGCTCGAGCTGGAGCGGGGGCTGGACTCCGCCTCCGTGGCTGTCGGCCATTTGGCAGAAGGAGCCTTGGCCTAAGCAAGGCGAGGGGATTGGTAACACACCACCTCGGCCTTGGTAGACTTGGTGGAGGTCTTCTTCACCCTCTTGGTGGCCGACGCTGGGTTGGAGGTCACCTCCCCATGGGCTACGGCGCGCCTGCGAGTGTGCTGATCTGGGTCCAGGGTGGGGGCTTGCGGTCCAGCCGCAAGCCACTTATCTTCAGGGGCCGCTGGCGTGTCCTCCTCCCTCTCCTCCTTCTCTCCCTCCTGGAGCTACGTTCCTGCCGCTGCTAACGCGTCTAGCCCGGCAAAGTCATCCCCGACAAGCTCTTCCCCGGCAGCATCTTCCGTGGCTTGCGCCTCGCTGCCACCCTGGGAAGAGATTTCATCCCCGACTTTCCCTTTTCCCTTCCTGACCTTTGCGGCCTTCTCCATCTCTGCACGGCGATCCACCTTGTCCTCCTCGACCCTGTTCAGAATATACGCCACCTCCGCAATGGAGGTGCATTTATACATCCCATCTTCAGTCCTGGTGTCCCTCTCCACCATGGTGCTTGACCACTGGACCTCTTCGTCCAAAGTGGGAAGCTTCCAAGAGCCCAAAACTCCTTTGGCATTGCAGTCTCGCATCCATTTCAATATCTTGTCCCGGGCAGAATAGACATTCAGAGAGATGACGGTTGCAGGGAGCTTGAACAACTCGATGCGACATAACAGTTGATCGCACAACCAGCCATGGCCATAAACTGACAAGTTATTGGCCAACCCCGGGAGCAACCTCATCCTATCTACAACGTCACCATATATCCAAGCAGGTCTATCCCTTTCCTGCAGCAGTGAAATGCGGTGGAGAAGAAAATCTGCCCCCACATGCTCAATAGTTAACCCGGCAGTCGCCAAACGGGTAATCATGTTGATTGTCGGGCGCAACCTATCCTTGGTAAGGCCCTTGGCACTCCAATCCTTGTCGTGCTCGACGCACTCCTTCCATGCTTCACAGAACTTAGGGGCTTCCTTGTCCTGGATCCAACACCAGTCCCCTCTTCATTCGTCCCACCTTTCGCACTGGTTCACAGACAGGTAATCCTAGATCCTTCTTGCCATGCATGACATCCAGCCGATGATTCCAAAGCGGTTAACTTTGCTCTCCACCCGTGGGACGAAGTAATACCGGAACAGATCCACATTGCGCTTCACTCTGACAAAATACTCACACAAATGCGCGAAGATGGCCATAGTCGCCATTGCATTTGGTGTGAAGTCAAGGAGGTGGAAGACATAGATGTTCATGATTGCCTCAAAGAACTTGAAGAAGGGGAGACAGAGGGCGCAGATGAAGTAAGCAGCGAAGAACCGATAAGAATCCGGTGGATCTTACTTCCCTGCCGCATAAACTATGGGCGCTCCACGCCCTTTCTCAATGGGCCGGCCTCCCCTACAGATACCCATACTTTGCTTGAAGAACGGGGCCGCTCAAGGTAGACAGGACGAAGACGACGTCTTCGCTCCGTATTTTGTTCACCTCCGTCGACCTCTTGCTTCCCTCGGCGACGGCCTCCTTCACCGCGGCCATCGGCTTCTTCTTCTCCGCGGGTTTACTCCCCATTCATGCGGCGACACGGAGGGGAGAAGGATTCCATGGGGAGGATGGCGGCGGAAAGTGGAATGAGGGGAGGAACCGTCGCCTAGCTTGTAGAAAAAGAAGGTGGGGGAGCACTGTCAGGACCCCGATTCCAAGTCACATCGATCTGGCCGGTAACACCTCATATCACTTTGCGGCCTCATGCACGGTATTCCCACGGGTGTCGCCTTACCATGGCCCGGGACCATTTGCGCCTTTTGGCTCACGTATATGATAGTGTCGCTAGCATCCATATGACAGAGAACCCGGGCCGACATGGCTAGTCATGAACCCAAAGCGGCACTAACCTATGGGGACAGGCATACATGAATCAACCTTGAGCATGTCGGTCAGCAGCGTGTGAATCCGGGCTGTAGCACTGGGCTAACAGGACTCCGGTGAACCAGGCTGTAGTAGGCTAGGCAGGACTCCGGATGTCACCGCGTGACATTTCCCTGAAGGGACAGACACAGGAACGAAGTGAAACACATGCCGGCCAGTCCAGTGTCCTGAGCAGTAGTGCTGGGCTAGCAGGACTCCGGTGAACCGGGCTGTAGCGGACTACTATGGCACTAGACTACATTTCCCCATAAGAGAGGCTGCCAAGGATAAACAACTAGATTGTCGGATCCCACACATAGCAAGCATTTCAATCATACACACAATATGCTTGATATGTGTAAATACAACATGACATCACAACATAACTCCACGATTCCAGTATTTATTCATTAGGCTACAAGGAGCGAGATATTACAAACATGGGTCTCATGACCCAACAATCATAGCAAACAAATCAAAGCACATGCGGAAGCTTAACGTGTCTGAGTACAGACATCTACAAATGAAAAAGGCTGAGAAGCCTGACTATCTACCAGATCCACCCGAGGGCACAAGATCGTAGCGGAGGTATCAAGCTAAACGTCGAAGTCCACGCAAAACTACTAGCGAGACGGAAGTCTCTCTGCAAAACATAAATTAAGCAAACGTGAGTACAAAAGCACTCAGCAAAACTTACATCAGAACTAGCTAGATATGCATCGGTATCGACAGGGGTGGTGGTGGAGTTTAACTGCAGCAAGCCAGCTTTGACTCGGTGGCTATCTTAAACTACGACTGCAAGCAACTCTTTTGAGGTGGCGCACACGAGTCCACATATTCACCATATCAATACACCACTATGGATCCACCCCCATCTCCCTACGAGAACGCCATCCATAGCACTCGCGCTTATCTTGCCCATTTTAGAGTATCCACTTTCACTTGTCTATGAACTGTTATAGGCAACCCAGAAGTCCTTTATCGCAGACGCGGCTATTCGAATAGTTTTATACCCTGCAGGGGTGTACTTCGTCACACATGTTTCCACCACTTAGCGTCTGCACACGACATGTGCTCGGCAGACTTCAAGCAAAAGCTGACGTGGGTGTAGACCACGACCTAACTAACCGCACAAGTCTCTAGTCTAGGTTTGTCGCCTATTCGGGTTCCATCCGCGAGGAGATCCGGCCAGAGTTTCGCTCACAGTCCCAAACGATGTGTGCAGGGTTCCCGAGACACCAAATGGGCGCCCGGTACACCGTGACACGGTGTATCTACAGCATCATATCCCACCCCTAGGGTCAGCGCTACGCACGGCCGCCAACACATATCCTATAAACAACATAAACTAGTTGCAACTGCTGGATAGAGGACGAGAGGGGTCAGTAAGTCGAGCGGGGTCATATTTCAGGGCCCAATGTGTGGTAGTAGCTGATTCATGGATCACAAACACAGAACTCAGTTCCTAAGGATGGATTCAATGAAACAACCCACCATGTACTCCTACATGGCCTCTCATCGATACCTTTACCAAATCATGTTCACACACTTAGCTCTCAACAGTAGGACATGTTCACACACCTCCAATTCATCCCCGATGAATCAGACCTGACACAATTCTATTCAATAGCAGGCATGACAAACAAGCATGAATGAGTAGGCACATCAGGGCTCAAACAACTCCTACTCATGCTAGTGGGTTTCATCTATTTACTGTGGCAATGACAGGTCATGCAGAGGATAAGGGGTTCAACTACCGTAGCAAGTAATAGATGAATCGTTGTTGTCCTAATGCACTAAAAGAGAGGAGGAGCGAGAGAGTGGGATTGTATCGGAATGAGCAAGGGGGTTTTGCTTGCCTGGCACTGCTGAAGATGATATAGCTCTTCATCGGTGTCATTGAACACGTCGTCGAAACAACGTCTACCGGGGGGAACAAATACCGGCAATAGAGAAGGAGAGCATAATAAATGCAATGCACAATATGATGCATGATCATGACATGTCAATATGCTGTGTTTTGAGCTAATGCAGCTAGCAACATGTTAAATGGAGTTGGTTTGAACCCTAGGTTCAATTCAAACTCCATATGTGAGGGTTTAAATGCCATTTATATGATTTGGTCTAAACAGCAGCCATAAGTTGTTCTAACATGCGTGAAAATGGTACAATGGATAGATTGGATCTTTCTGATCATTTTTCATATATAATTTATTTCATTTGGAGTTACAGTTGAATTTCTATGATTTTTTGAAGTTTTGGGTATTTTCTGAAAATAAATAAATCATTTCAGACTTATTTAAAATCCCAGAAGCATATACTGCATCAGCATGACGTCGGGGTGATGTCAGCAGGCCAAAGGCGTCGACCAGGTCAAACCTGACTAGTGGGACCCACTAGTCAGTGACCCAGTCAACTAACTAAGTTAGTTAGCCCTAACTAACTGGGCTAGGACCACTGGTCAGCGACTAACCTAACTAACCTAAATAGGATTAGCCCTAACTAACTTAGTTAGCCGGGCGGGGCCCGCATGTCAGTAGCTAAGCTAAATTAGCTAGGTTTAGTTAATACTAATCTAGGTTAGTTAGCAGGGCGGCCCCACCTGTCATTGAGCCAGGGGACGTCAAACCCCTTGGTCAACTGGGGCTAACACGCCAGCGGCAGCAGACGCGATGGAGGGCGCGGGATTTGCACTCTGGCGACCAGACTGACAGAGGAGGCCATCTACGTGAAGCTGGGGATCTGCCGCATCCAGTGGTGCAAGTTGCTGGACACGGGGACGCTGTAAACGACGTCGGGGAGCCTGACAGCGGTGGCCGGAGTTCGGCTGTGCACGGGAAAGCGGCTGCTGCGAGCAAACACGCGAACTAAAGCGCGAGCAAGGCACTGCGCGATGCGGCGACGTCGTTTGGCACGTTGGCGCGACCAAAAGGGCATCGGAGCGGCGCCGGTGACGGGCCCAAGCGGCGTTGAGCTCGGTCAGCAAGGAGTCAGCGGTTTGAGCACGAAATAATGGCGGGGAGGAGGGGGATTCGGAGCAGGAGCTCACTGGGGTCACATAGAGTAGCTCGGTGGGCTCAGGGACAGGTTGGTGACGGCGTGCGGTCGCCGACGATCTCGGCGGACCGAGGTTGAAGGAGACGGCGTGGCCAGCGTTTTAGGGCTTCCGGCGTCACGCGGCTCAGTGAGGAGGAAGAGGGGGTCGGGGCGGAGCACGGGGACACGTTGGAGAGGCGCGGGGGAGGCGGTGGCTGCATCTACGGCGAGCGGGGCGACGGGCGTACTCCGGTGCATGCGAGAGAGAGAACAGAGGAGGGGGATGAGCTCGAGGGAGTGAGCGGGAGGGGCCAGGGGGTGCGTGGCGACGTCCTGGGCGTCGGGGCAGCGACGGGAAGCAGGACGTGGCCAGGCGCGTGGGCGGGCGCGTCGGGCACATGCCCTCCTGCCTACTGGCGGGAGGTTGAAGACGGTGGCGGCTGTGGTGGTGGGCTGGGCTGACTTTGCCCAGCTGGGCTGTTACAGTGGTGGGCCGGCCTCTCTGGTTGGCTACACTGGTGAGTCCAGGTCAGTTTCTATTTCTCTTACTGTTTTCTATTTTTATTCCTCTGTTTTGATTTAGTTTCTAAACCAAATCATTTTTGTAGCTTCTGAAAATTATCATGTGGCCTGATATAACATATTCAGAGCCAATCACAAGTTTTCAAGATTATTGGAGTTATAAAAGTATTTATAGGAATTTATATCTCCAATTCAAATAAGCATTGACTTAATTCAAAGACCCAAATAAATATTTCTGTGATTCCAAAAATATTGGTTTGAATTTTACCTCTTGCCAATATTTTCAGAAATGAACAGGAACATTTTCTTGGGTTTATTTGAAGCAATTTTTTAATGTTTATTATTTTTAGAAATGATTTCTGAGGCTTTCTACTTTCCCCAATTCAACTTTCATAATTTTAAACATGACGCAAGAAGATTGATGCAAGGACAAGCAGAGACTAGCTAGGGATGTGACAACTCACCCCCACTATACAAGAATCTCGTCCTGAGATTCAAGACGTGAGGTTAGGTAAAAGGTGGTCACAAAACTATCACAATCCTCATGATCGATTTGCCCTTCTGGTAGCTGTTGATACATTGCATCATAATGATCTTGATGTCTTTGTTTTCGAGATCTTCATTCAACACGATGATGATGGAAGGAGACTCTACAGGATTGATCTTCTTGAAGATTGAGCTATTCAAGATCAACTTGCGGAATGAGACATTGAGCATCTCTTGACCTGAGAGGCAAAACACACCTTAAAAAGGATGGAAGAAACAATTGACGAGGGTTTCAAAGTAGCAAGGGAAAATTGCCATGATTCCACAACGGGGCACCTCAGGGAAGGTGACTCGTAGAATTATTCCCTTAAGTGGCAAAAAGAATTACTTTTTATTCAGAGATCATTGAAACTCTTTATACCAGCCTAAGGAAATTCAAAAAAATCGTTTGGAGGAGTAAGAAGGGATGGCATACCCAGACTAGAATGGATGATGTGGACTACCTTGTTGAAGACAACGCAATGGATGATTTTGCTTATCATCAAAAATGGATGGGACCCATGGTAGTACCGCTGTTGAAGATGATCCTAACCAAGAATTACCGAGAAGGTAGTCCAAGAAAGAATGGCACAACAGCGGTGCAAGCTGGGAACAAAATGCAAATGTTGGGAATGATTTTAGTAACTGAGGATAAACTCAACAGTAGAGACTGATTCCACTGTTTGAATGGTTCTACCATAATCGAGGAAACCGAGAGCACAACGACCCCTGAGGAACAACTTCTAGAATAAGTTGCACTAAATCCTCATGGAGAAGATGGTCAAATAGCTCAATCAATATACTTCAACGATAGATCTTCCGGCTAGGTGTGTCGGCCAGAACATCAACCTTGTCGGGACCTACATCATAAATCTTGGAATAGCTCCAACCATCATATCTGCCTGAGATTCAGATCTGGTTGGTAACGGGATATTTCAGACAACATGTCCGGAAAGAAAGTTTGCAACACAAACCAACGAGACGATGTTGCGAGATTCTCGGGAATTGAACTACGATAGTAAACTCCAAAACATGAGCTGGTTCTGCTACATATATGTGAACATGTTGTCCAAGACAAGCATGACCATGTAGAAGTCTTACAACAAAACACTACCCAGTTCAGGTGGGGAACCATCATTGAGGATATCGAAGTCCTTGTGCATGAACTAGTATTCACACAGTAACTCCTTTTCCTTGAACAATTCAATCAGTGGCTTGGTGTGCTAGGGAATACATATGGGGTGGAGGTAATTAATCTACCAAACAATAGAATACATTCGCACATGCATAGCTGACTTGGGATGGTAACAGAGGAAAAAAACAATCTTTCTCGAACTCACGGCAGCAACTTACACCAAATGCACGTGAACCGGAGAAGGTCACTTCTTTCATCCAACATATGCTTCATGAACGGGACACGAAGGCATTGCTTACAAGTTTTCAACACTAGGTTGATGTTCAACATAAATCATGGGGGAGACAAAATGCTGCTGATGGGCTCAACAACAACTCATTGAAATTTCCATATTACTGGACTTCCACCATCATGTGAACACAGCGATAGCATTGGTCAGACCAAAGGATGTAATGGTGTATGCTCGAGGGATCAACCACGAGTAAGACAACATTACGAACATTGTTGGTTCTGATTTGACTTGACGATAGCCCATACTCAAGTCAAAGTTTTGACAAGGAAATAGATCCAACAACTGGTCACGAGGACCAATCAATGGAGATATCATCTTTCTTCAACACACACACACACACACAGAAGATATCCCTTAGAGATGAACTAAGTTAAGCAAAGCTTTATCTTCCATCTCTCCAAGTTGTTGTCTAGCTCAACCAACTAGCTCAGGGATATCCAGCACAGATTCTTGGAGAATGGGTGGTTTAGAGGAAAACCAACATGATCACGAACTCAACATAGCGGTCAGGTGACAACCAGGTAATACTTCCAGAAGATCTCCGGAAAAATCACGAACCACCGATATGTTACTAAGCTCGAGAACAACCTTGCTTTTCAATGCAAGATGATATGATCAAAAGAGTGCGGGATTGGCATAATCCTAACTCATTGATCGAGGAGTGTACCAGAAATAAGGACTAGATAGCACGATCAATCTTAGGATGATGATTTAATAACCAACACGCTAAGAATGAGAATATTGTCCATTAACTACCAAGCAACGGAGTTGCTAGGAGTATTGATTTCACACATCACGACTCACTTGCGAGCATTCCGGTTATAATAACACGGGAGCCGAGGAATGAACAATGATGGCAAGAAGAATCACTGCGTCAAAAATTCATAAGAGATGGTGCAATTCCTATGATATTCCTGACATGAATAGGGTAATACTCCAAGGTAGAACAGAACAAAAGCTGGTTTGGCATTTGATCTGCGATACACAACTAGTTTGACCCAATCCTAGATATGGACGAGGTACTGGAGTTTGTTTCTCCTAGTCATTCTGGAATAGAATGGCTTAACAGACCACAAGAGTAAAAGGCATCGATGAACATGAATGCACAACTACTCCTGACTATCAATTGATAGACGAAGGTCAGAAGACAACTAAAGAGGGACAACTCAAAAGAACATCTGATTTTCTGAGTTGTGGATGCATAGATTAGTGTGTCAAGCAAAGCTCAATATTTCTTCTGGATAACCCATGCAGAAAGGAAGAACCAGCAGATTCACAAGGCAGAATGGAGAACTCATTGAAAGCACTCGTGTTGTGATCTTTTGGTTCAAGAGAACTCTTGCCGTATTGGTTCATGGTACTGGAAGAATGATGTACCACGGACCTCGAGGACTATCGCAAGGTTACTAATATCCTAAAGGATCTAGCAAACACTTTCAACACGAGGTAGGTAGTGTGAATCTCGGTTTAAAAAACCCAGGAGTAGAATGCCTGCTACTAAGTGGCATCACGGAATGCTTTCAAGAATGGTGGCCAGATTCATCACACTGGGAACTCAAAACATGGATAGATTACTAGATGGTTTCATAAGACACCTAGAGTCATAATAGTAGCTCCAACATATACGCCGAGGCAACGGAGTACCTCACAGACCGTGTAGTGTGCTTAATCTGGCCCAAAGGAACATCGAGAACGGGAAGAAGGAATTTACAAATGCATCAGACTATTTAGAAACCTGGGATGACTCGGACAGCATAACAGCTATAAATGCTCAAAAATATTTGAGACATCCTGCAAAATAGTGGCATAACCACTTAACATCACAATATCAAGGTTCTGAGGCCAGCTATGAACATACAGAAGTAATAGAAACTGAACTGAGACTTGAATCCAACAATCCTACAAGTCTACAGATTAGTAACACGTGATCCTGATAGATAGATGAGAAGACTAGTTCTTAATCCCCGTAGAAGAGAAGAGGGTGACTCAGATCAGAAGGGCATAAGGTAAAGGAGTAAAAAGAGCCTTACGTTCCGTCCCACAATCAATTCCCTTATATAGCTAAAACATTTCTAGACTCAACTCCGACCAGTTTGGCTTGGTAATCCTACAGGCAGTCAGGCTCTGATACCAAAGCTGTCAGGACCCCGATTCCAAGTCACATCAATCTGGCCGGTAACACCTCATATCACTTTGCGGCCTCACGCACGGTATTCCCACGGGTGTCGCCTTACCATGGCCCGCGACCATTTGTGCATTTTGGCTCACGTATATGATAGTGTCGCTAGCATCCATATGACAGAGAACCCAGGCCGACATGGCTAGTCGTGAACCCAAAGCGGCACTAACCTATGGGGACAGACATACATAAATCAACCTCGAGCATGTCGGTCAGCAGCGTGTGAATCTGGGCTGTAGCACTGGGCTAACAAGACTCCGGTGAACCGGGCTGTAGCAGGCTAGGCAGGACTCCGGATGTCACCGTGTGACATTTCCCCGAAGGGACAGACACAGGAACGAAGTGAAACACATGCCGGTCAGTCAAGTTTCCTGAGCAGTAGTGCTGGGCTAGCAGGACTCCGGTGAACCAGGCTGTAGAGGACTACTATGGCTCAAGGAGGCAATAGACTAGATTTCCCCATAAGAGAGGCTGCCAAGGATAAACAACTAGATTGTCGGATCCTACACATAGTAAGCATTTCAATCATACACACAATATGCTCGACATGTGTAAATACAACATGGCATCACAACATAACTCTACGATTCCAGTATTTATTCATTAGGCACCGAGGAGCGAGATATTACAAACATGGGTCTCATGACCCAACAATCATAGCAAACAAATCAAAGCACATGCGGAAGCTTAACATGTGTGAGTACAGACATCTACAAATGAAAAAGGCTGAGAAGCCTGACTATCTACCAGATCCTGCCGAGGGCACAAGATCATAGCTGAGGTATCAAGCTAAACGTCGAAGTCCACGTGAAACTACTAGCGAGACTGAAGTCTCTCTGCAAAACATAAATTAAGCAAACGTGAGTACAAAAGCACTCAGCAAGACTTACATCAGAACTAGCTACATATGCATCGGTATCAGCAGGGGGTGGTGGAGTTTAACTGCAGCAAGCCAGCTTTGACTCGGTGGCTATCTTAAACTATGACTGCAAGCAACTCTTTTGAGGTGGCGCACACAAGTCCACATATTCACCATATCAATACACCACTATTGATCCGCCCATGTCTCCCTACGAGAACGCCATCCATAGCACTCACGCTTATCTTGCGCATTTTAGAGTATCCACTTTCACTTCTCTATGAACTGTTATAGGCAACCCAGAAGTCCTTTACCGCGGACGCGACTATTCGAATAGTTTTATACCCTGCAGGGGTGTACTTCGTCACACATGTTTCCACCACTTGGTGTCTGCACACGACATGTGCTCGGCAGACTTCAAGCGAAAGCCAACGTGGGTGTAGACCACAACCTGACTAACCGCACAAGTCGCTAGTCCAGGTTTATCGCCTATTCGGGTTCCATCCGCGAGGAGATCCGACCGGAGTTTCGCTCACAGCCCCAAACGATGTGTGCAGGGTTCCCGAGACACCAAACGGGCGCCCGGTACACCGTGCCATAGTGTATCTACTGCATCATAGCCCACCCCTAGGGTCAGTGCTAGGCACGGCCGCCAACACATATCCTATAAACACCAGAAACTAGTTGCAACTCCTAGACAGAGGATGAGAGGGGTCAATAAGTCGAGCGGGGTCATATTTCAAGGACCAATGTGTGGTAGTAGTTGTTTCATGGATCACAAACACAGAACTCAGTTCCTAAGGACGGATTCAATGAAACAACCCACCATGTAGTCCTACATGGCCTCTCATCGATACCTTTACCAAATCATGTTCACACACTTAGCTCTTAACACTAGGACATGTTCACACTCCTCCGATTCATCCTCGATGAATCAGACCTAACATAATTCTATGCAATAGTAGGCATGACAAACAAGCATGAATGAGTAGGCACATCAGGGCTCAAACAACTCCTACTCATGCTAGTGGGTTTCATCTATTTACGGTGGCAATGACAGGTCATGCAGAGGATAAGGGGTTCAACTACCACGGCAAGTAACAGATGAAACATTGTTGTCCTAATGCACTAAAAGAGAGCAGGAGCGACAGAGTGGGATTGTATCGGAATGAGCAAGGGGTTTTTGCTTGCCTGGCACTTCTGACTGATGTCCGCGTCCTGGATTGCCGACACGCTCGCAGCCCAATCTTTCAGTTTACTCGGTAGCAGAAGTTGATGATGGTCCCGTACGATGGCCCACATGTGATGGATGGCGTAGTAGGCACCCTTCTGACCGCCAGGCGGCTGCTTGACGCAGCAGAACATCGTATTGTGGGAGAACACGTGCTTGCCGTACTTACGAATAGGCCTGGTGAAGGTGCCTCCAGATTTGACGTGGCCGGGGAGAACATCATCAAGAACCTTCTTGACATTTGTGTAGTCTACGTTCGACTGACGGTCCGGGTCGAAATACGTGGCCATGGAATATTTGGGGCTTAGGAGGATGAGCGTGCAATGTGTGTCACTGCAGAAAACACGGAATGTTAAAAGAAAAACGATCGAAATCTAAGAATTCATATGTTACGGGGCGGTCGAGGGGAGGACTTACTCGGGAAAGTAAGGCACGAGGAAGTTATCCTTATCTTGGTTTGCTAGAATGACGCCTTCGAGGTAAGAAGTCGCGACTTGCCGGTCCCCAGCGCTGCCCAAGATCTTGGCACGCACATAGAAGGGGTCGACTATCACGATGTCCAGGGTCTTGTCGAGAATGATCCGCATCTCCATACTCAGCGAAAATAGCCGAACGAAGGTGTAGTGCAGCGGATGAAGGTTCAACATAGCGTGGATGTCATCAAACCGCAGGACGATCGTACCCCCGATGGAGTTATCCACAAAGCCCTTGCCCTCTGGCACCTTGGCCGCGAAAACCGGGTATGCCACATCCTTCTCTCCGAGACGCTGCTTCTCCAAAGAAAGAACACTGTCATGCGGACTCCGCATAGCACCGGTTGCAGCATCGAGCATATTTCTCGGTAGCATCGGCCTACCCGCCACATGCACCCTCCTCGAGATATCCTCAGGTGAAGGTGGCCCGTCCTGAGCACGGATCATACTCGATGCCGGCTGGCCCGCACCCTTGTTAGTCTTTCTTTTGCGTGCCTTCTTCTTCTCCTGTAATGGGACCGAGTTCTGCTCACAGATCGCCTTCTTGAGTGTGTTGGGGCTGATAATATTTCGCACCTCGCCTATCTGAGGCTCGGTGAAGTCGGCAGCTGGAGGCGTCTCCTGAGAGCTGAACGGCAGATGACGCCTGTTGCAACTTGGCTTCTCCGCGGTACCAGCTAGATCACGCACGTCTTTTGTTGGGTTGGGTTCTTGAGAAGGAGGCCCCATGAAGTCTCCATCGTACCCATGATCGGCAAAGTACTGATCGACGTTGGCAAATGTATCATCGTCGTCGTCGTTCTGATCCTGTGCCATATGCATGTTTGGATCCAGTGGCATAGGGATGTCCGGCACCATTGCGGCGGTCTTGCCATGGGGCCGACTTGGCGCCGGCACGAGTGGCGGTGTTGTCTTTGGGGTGGTGTCCCCCGCCCCCAAACGAATCTGGCTCTTCGGCCAAAGCAGGGGCCAGCTCAGGCAGGTGCTGAGGGTCATCACGTCATCATCGTCGGCCCCGACGGGTCGAATCGGAGGTAACAACTCGTCGCAGCCTGGCAGCACCCAAACCAGTTGAACCCTAAACAAGTTGGGTGGCATCTGGGTACCGTGGAACAAGGGGTTGCCCGGTTGAACGATTTTGCCTTTGGCGACATCGACCAACTCGTTGTTCACAAAGTGCAGGAGAGTGCACGGAACATCGGCGGCGCCCTGCGAAAACATGTAGGGCGTCAGGGATGCCCAGTCAAAGGCAAGGAGATGAAGTCCTCGGCCAAGAGAGGCTTAATTAGTTACCGTGATGATGGCGTCGAGCTCGGCTAATGTCGAGGCACCGCCAACGGCGGGCGTGTAGTTGACGGAGGGGCCGCTTGCTGCAGAGGTGCCGGCCGGCGTACACCCGGGTGCATTAAGCTCCCGTGCCGGCGTCGGAGACACCAATGGCCCCGCCATCGCGTTCTGCGAGTTGCTGGCCGTGAAGCTAGGAATCTGGGGCGGCCCCTGTTGGCCGCCCGCAATCCACGCACTAATCCCCTGGATCAAGGTAGGCACAATGGCAGTGATCGTCGCTCCGAGTTGTTGTTGCACTTGCTCTTGGACAATCTCCGGAATCCGCGCCACCTGTGCCCTGAGTTCTTGAACCTCGCGCGCCTGGCTTTCCGAGCTGGTCTTTTTCTCCTTTCGCCCACCAGTGTTATAGTATGACGACCATTTTGTCGACAAGCCTTTGCCGGCCACACGACCAGCTGACGTCGGCTTACTGAGCTTATCCTTGTTCTTCATTACATTCAACGCCCTATTTAGAGTGGTGTCCCAAGGGTTGCTCTTAGTCGACCCCGCGCTACTGCTTTCAGTCGCCTGCGGAAGGAATGTGAACCATTTAGAAATTTGGCTTCATTAATTAGAATGCAACCATATGGAGCTAATTACGCGGGGGTGTATTCCTTACCAGAACAAGCTCAAGCGCCCTGGTCTTCGGATCTGTGGTAAGCTCCTTTGTTTTCGGGTCCTTCTTGTACCGGGCCCTGACAAAGTTCCTGGTCTGCTTGTCACCGTATTTATCGAAGAGGGGCGGTAGGCCTTGCTCGGCACGGTCCGCCTCCTCCTTGTCCCATATAGGCTCCGCCACTCTGTAACCGCTGGGACCGAGTGTGTGTTCCCCTAAGTTCAGCTCCCGCATTTCTTTCCCCCACTTACTTGATTCGGAGTTTGCGGTGCTCGAGCAATTGATCTTGAAGTCGTTGTAGTCATCTTCGGTGATCGAAGGATTTTTCTCCTTGATCTTCTCATAACTCTCACCTTTCTCGATCATTCTCTTCACATTGCTTTTCCAAGTAGACAGGGCCTTGCTCATCTTCGTGAGGGCAGCATTGTTCACTTTATTCCCTTTGAGGCTTGTGTTTTCAAATTCAGCGGGGAACTTGTATCGTTCGTGCAGCTTCGTGAAGAGGAGGTTGCGCAAATTCCCTCGGTCAGGATGCCTCAGGTTCTCGGTGTTGATCGAGACGGTGCTCCGGAGAATGCACCCGAGCTGAAGCGAGTACCCCTTGACTATTCGTTCGGGCGCCGTTGGATTCCCGTCGGAGTCCACTTCAGTAACTTCCTCCTTGAGGGTGCGGAGCACGGTCGGGCGCCGGTCCTTCCGTTGCCTCTTCGGTTGGCTGCCATCTGTGCGTGCGCCGCCATCATCAGTGGTGGCATCCTCGGCGGCACCATCAGTGGTGGCATCAGTGGGGTCATCCTCGGCGGTACCATCAGTGGTCTCAGGATCGGTGGGGAAGGCGGCGTCCTCATACAAGTGAGGTTGTTCCTCCATCTCCTGGGACAGCTTCCAGAATGCCTTGCCGCCCGAACCCCCGGCCTCATCGTTGTTGGCCATGTTTCTCTCTAAATAGGAACAAAGTTTGGTCAAAAAGTTGGTTATTGTCAAGGAACAAGATCATGGTCTCATCATTTAGGGTTTGTCGACACCGAGGCATCCTAAAAGCTAAGCTTTTATCATTGAGGGTTTTTCGACGCCGAGGCACCCTAAAAGCCTAAGCTTTCATCATTTCGGTTTTTATCGACACCGAGGCACCCTAAAAGCCATGCATTAGTCACAAGTACGCCGGGGCACTTGATCCTACTTAATTAACTACTAAGATACCCCGGCCCATGCATTAGTCACAAGTACCCCATATGTCCTATTTTTAGCAAAGTCATGCTAAAATTCACGGAAAATTTCAGCATGACCTTTGCTGAAAATAGGACATATGGAGTACCCGAATTTGCCGGAACGGAAGTTAATCGACATTCCGGCAAACTCAAGGGCCTCTCGGGTGGACAAGGCAAAAAAGGCCTCCATCACAACATGGAAAATACATTGGCATGTGAAGAGGTGAAACAATATATGCATCTCCAAGCAGTATCATTCAACATTTTGGACAAACCACTACAAGCAACATGAGACACTGAAAACAATTGCTACCAATGAATCTACACTTCTATAAGAAAATAAATCAGAAACTTAGTCTGTCATCATTAGGCAGCCACCATTAGTTATTCCGTTATGTTAAAGCAGAAATAGAAAAATAGACTGAAAACACTAAAATCAGAAACAAATCCAACTGTACAGGCCAATGCATATAGGAAAAGTGAGGGGTTGAACTTCATTTTTTTCAGGTTTTCTTGGGTGTATGAGGTCTGCTCTAATTTGTTTTGAAAAGTGAACCTGCTGTACTGGCCAATGCATATAGGAAAAGTGAACCTGCTGTACAGGCCAATGCATATAGGAAATTAAGTCATGGAGAGTTGTTCATGATGTTCCTTGCCTTTTTTTGTCGAACAAACTTGATGCTTAAATTTTGGGTCTGAACATCAAGGATTACTTTGTACTAGTTTACAGAGACGGGGCAGAACAGTTACTTGTTGTATATATATTGCAATGTTTCTCCAATTTATCAGCTCTCAGTCATAGTAGTACAATATACTTGGTGTATTTATGGGTCCACTTAGCATGAAGGAGCTTGATCAAATTGAGAATCAAACAGAAATATCGTCAAGCATATCAGGTCAAAGAAGGCAAAAAACTTGTTACATAAGGTAAGGTTCAACAGCTTCAGAACTTTTTCTGTGATACAAATACTGCTTCAGTTTAAGAACATGTCTTAGTTTTGAATTCTCTTAGTGAAAACCTACTTCAGAGCATCTAAATGGTGATGTATCCACTGTAGTTAGGATTTAGCTCAACTTTTAAGAAAAAAAATTCTATAGAGTTAGGTTCACTATATATGACAGTGTTGTTAGTGGTTCTGCCTTGCTTATGTCAAAGCCGCATATTTTTGGAGAATAAGGTATTCCTTGATGAGCTATTTGACCTCAGAAATAAGGTACTGATGGATCAGGAACTTCGTACAATCCTCACCCTAGATAGTATGCTCCTTCTGTTACTATTGTTTATTTAATGGCTAACAAAATGAGCTGCAAGAGCAAGAATTGCAGGATCAAAATGACCTCAGAAATCCTCCTACCGGCAGGAAGATCCAGCTTGCGAGGGGGAGAGGGGGAGAGGAGGAGGGGGAGCTCACGGGGGCGGTGGTGTGGACGGGGCGACGAGGTGGGGCGACGAGGTCCGGGTGGTGGTGGTGCGACGAGGTCCGGGAGGCGACGAGGTCCGGGTGGTGGTGGTGCTCCGGCGACGGTGGTGTGGACGGGGCGGCGTCCGGGCCACCGGCGACGAGGGCGGCGGGGCGATGGCGTCCAACAAGGTGGGGCGACGGGGAGGGCGGCGCCGAGAAGATGAGGACGACGGGGCGGCAGGGCGGCGGCGTCGGGAGAGGAGAGGGCGGCGTCGCGGCGTCGGGGCGTCGGGGCGGAGACGAGGACGACGGGGCGGCGTCGCGGCGTCGCGGTGGCGTCGAGGCGGCAGGGCAGCAGCGTCAGGAGAGGAGAGGGGAAGGGGATCGAGGGCGAGGGCGAGGGAGAGAGAGGGGATAGGTTTGGGCCGGGGAGGAAATATGGATGGGGGCGGCACAATACTAATGGCGCACCACCCCTCGGTGCGCCATAAGTACATCCATACTAATGGCGCACCTCACCCTGGTGCGCCATTAGTATTTTTTTTGATTTCTGCTCGAGCCAACAGGTTATCTTCCACCTGACCTGATCCACACCAAGTTCCCTCTACTAGCTCGACTGGTCAGCAGCCAGTTCTCACACCAGGAGGTCCTGGGTTCGATTCCCAGGCTCCACAATTTTTTTATGCATTTAAAATGCTGTTTGATACTTATTTGTGTTTAAATATGTTCAAACTTGTTTAAATCATAACAGTAATATTTTTTTATAAGACAGTAATAATTTTTTAAAAATATCATCAAACAGTAATGCCGGTGGAGCGGGGGAGGGTGCGCGGGGTGCGGGGGGTCGGCGGCGGCGGTTGAGTAGGGGAGGGGTGCGGGGGGTCGGCGGCGGCGGTTGAGTAGGGGAATCGAGGGTGCGGGGGGTCGGCGGCGGCGGCCGGTGGACCGGGGGTGCTCGGCGGCGAGGGGGACCGGATCTGGCGAGGTGGGATAGCGATCGAGATGGAGGGGGATCGAGATCGAGTGTCCATGAAATTTAAAAATATTCATGATAGTTCAAAAAGTGCCCATGAAATACAATCGAGAAATGAAGGCTACGATTTAAATACAATCGATCTTAGCTAGCTATCTGTTCACAATCTTCTTGCCCTTCTTTTTCGCAAATGGAGTTCTTCTGTGGAACGGACGTCCTTTAGGTAGGGTGGTCCTGCTTCTTCTTGTGGTGTATGCTGCTACTTCATCATCGTCGTCATGTTCGATCCTCGGGTCGCCGTACTTGTCGAAGTCTTGCTCATTGGCTACTCCATCCATTCCGATGATCTTCCTTTTGCCTCTCCTCACGACAACACGACTGGGCTTTGACGGGTCGGTAATGAAGAAGCATTGGTCCACTTGGGAAGCCAGTACCCATGGCTCATTTTTCGCGGTGACGTTTGCGCCCGCGGTCTTGGATTTGGCTTCGGGTATAACCATGGTGGTGAAATACCGGTCTTCTTTTAGGACGCTCTTGGCCCATCTGACACGGAACATCGGGACCTTCTCTCCAGCGTAGCTCAGCTCCCAGATCTCCTCGATCCTTCCGTAGTATCTGTCCTTGTCGTTACCGGTGTAGGATTCCATCGTTACCCCGGAGTTCTGATAACCATCGCTCTTCATGTCCTTGGCCTCGGTGTAGAATGTGTAGCCGTTGATATCGTACGCCTCATAGGTCATCAGGTTGTGCTCGGCGCCCTGTGACAAGGCGAATATGAGTTGTTCTTCCGCGGAAGAATCCTCATGTAAAGGGTACGACAGAAGCTTCTGCTTGAACCAACGCGTGAAACATGAGTTGTGCTCTTTGAGTATATCTCCGTCCGTCCTCTGTTGGCCTCGGTCATTGTACGTCTTCTTAATAAAGGTTTTGTGCTCTACCACCCAAGGATCGACCACGTCTATGTGTTGTAGCGCGACTAGGTTTGCTCTTTCAAAGTCGGCGAGTCGACCCTCGAAGTCGACATGCATTTCGCGGCGACCCTCACGGTGACCCCATCCAGCGAGCCTGCCGAGGTGCCTGTTGACGGGCAGACCAACGGGGTTCTCGATGCCTAGATAATTCGTGCAGTAGGAGATGCACTCTTCGGTCAGAAAGCCCCTGGCTATGCTTCCCTCTGGACGTGACATGTTGCGAACGTATCCTTTGATGACACCATTCATCCTTTCGAACGGCATCATGCTGTGCAGGAACGTCGGCCCGAGTTGGATGATATCGTCCACGATATGGACCAGCAGATGCACCATAACGTCGAAGAATGCGGGCGGGAAGTACATCTCAAGCTCGCATAGTATCACCACGATCTCTTCCTGTAGCCTTCTGAGTTGCCTCACGCCAACAGACTTCCGAGAGATGACGTCGAAAAAGTTGCATAGGCCAAATAGCGTTTCACGGACGTGCGCGTCCATGATCCCACGGATTGCAACTGGAAGTATCTGCGTCATCAGCACGTGACAGTCGTGAGACTTCATCCCGCTGAACTTCAGCTTCGCTGGGTCTAGGTATCTGCTTATCTTCCCCGCGTAACCGTAAGGAAGTTTTACTCCTAGGAGGCAGGTGAAAAACTGCTCGATCTCCTCCTGACTTAGAGTGAAGCACGCGGGAGGGTAGTCATTTCCGGTCTTCTTGGCCTTTTTGCCTTTGCGACGACTTTCCGTGTCCTGCTTCGCCTCATCATCATCATCATCATCATCATCATATATAGCGTGAAGCTCCTGCCTGATGCCCATTGATTTCAAGTCTGCCCTTGCTTTCGGCCCATCTTTGGTCCTCTCTGGCATGTTGAGCAGGGTACCAAGCAGACTCTCGCACACGTTCTTCGTGATATGCATTACATCAAGGCTGTGAGGCACACGGTGGATCTTCCAGTACGGCAAGTCCCAGAAAACAGACCTCGTTTTCCATACCTTCAGCAGCGGCTCTGGCGCCTTTCGCTTCTTTCCCGGCTCTGGCGCCTTTTGCTTCTTTCCCGGCAGTGGGCAGTCTTTCCAATTTTTCAACAGCTCGTCTATTTCCTCGCCGCTCCTCGTACGCGGGCGTCCTCGGGGTTCGGTTTCACCATCGAACAGATCCTTGCGTTTTCTCCACGGGTCATCGTCGCGAAGCCACCTTCGATGTCCCATGAACACGGTTTTCGAAGACCCGGGATCTCTATCTAGCTGGCGATACGTTGTGTCATCCATGCACCTGACGCATCCAGAAAATCCGTGGACCACCTGCCCCGCGACATATCCGTAACCGAGATAGTCGTGCACCGTCGTGAGCAGCGCGGCTCTCATAGGGAAATATTCTTTCTCTGCGGCGTCCCACGTATTGGCTGGCGTTTTCCACAGCGTGTCAAGCTCCTCTTTCAGCAGCCCCAGATACAGATTGATGTCGTTCCCTGGTTGTTTCGGTCCTTCAATTAGCATACTCATGTGAATGTACTTCCTCTTCATGCACAACCAGGGGGGAAGGTTGTACATCCACACAAACACAGGCCAGGTGCTATGTGTGCTTCTCTGGCTGCCAAACGGATTGACTCCATCGGTGCTCGCGCCCAGCACGATGTTCCTTGGATCGTTCCCAAATTCTGGGTCTTCGAAGTTCAACGCTTGCCACTGGCTCGCATCCTTAGGGTGACTCAGCATCTTGTCTTTTTTATCTATCTCCGGATCATTTGCGTCATCTTCTCGCTTCTTCTCCTCCCTATCCGCGTGCCAACGCAGGAGCTTTGCTACCTTAGGGTCCGCGAAATACCGCTGCAGACGAGGAGTGATCGGAAAGTACCACACCACTTTTCGAGGAGCTTTCTTCCTCTTCTTGTATCGAGTGACGCCGCACACCGGACATATGGTAGACTCCGCGTGCTCGTCCCGATAAATGATGCAATTGTTCATGCACACATGGTATTTCACGTGCGGTAAATCCAGAGGACACACGATTTTCTTCGCCTCCTCCAAACTGGTCGGGCACTTGTTCCCCTTGGGAAGACGTTCGTGCCAGAATGACATGTTCTCGTCGAAGCATGCGTCGGTCATTTTGTGTTTTACCTTCATCTCCAGAGCCATGAGCGTTACTTTCAGGCGGGTATCCTCGGGCCTGCATCCTTCATACAATGGAGTAACCGCGTCTAACTCAAGTTGATCCATCTTGGCTTTCTCTCGGGCGGCAGCTCTTGCGTTATCCGTCTGCTTGAGAAGCAGCTCTTGAATATGAGGGTCCTGCACCCAGCCCATCGATGGTCCAGCGTCGTCTGCTCCGCCGGCATCATCATCTTCATGATCATGCCCGTCGTCTGCTCCGGCATCTTCCTCATCATCATGTCCTGCATCTTCTACATGATGACTGTGTACAGCATCACCGTCGTGATCATCTCCTGGGGATTCTTCGTCTTCTCGCCCGCCCGAGCCGCGGTGGTTGTCTTGCTGCCCTTCCTCATTTCTTGCCCGGCCCCCATGGACGACTTCGTAGTCATCTTCATCACCTTGCCACCGATAGCCATCCATGAAACCACGCAAGAGCAGGTGGTCCCGCACCTGCCCGGATTCCGGGTCCGCAATAAGGCTCTTCAGCTTGCATCTTCGACACGGACATCTTATCTCCGTCTCGTTCTTTTGAAGCATCTCGGCCTTCGCGGACCTCAAAAACCTATTCACGATGCCTTCGGTCATCGTGCGGACCATGGTCGCCTGCGGGGTAGAGCAAAACGATATTTTAGAACCAAGAAAAAATTTGGCATGACTTTCCCTAAAAATAGGACCAAAAAGAATGCTTAATGCCAAAATTCTCGCCGAAACGGAAATGAATCAACATTCCGGCAAAATATTGGCAACTATCGCATTTCAAATACCGGTACACCTCCAAACACAAACACATATGCAACACCACAAACATATGCAACACCACGAACATACATAGATCTAGCTAGGCCATAAAAAGTGCATGTGCACATTGTTGTAGGGAGAACAACATAAATATAGCTTCCCCCCTTACTTACCTATCAAAACAAGGTAATTTAACCACTTAAATTGAATGAATCTATGGTGGAAATGAGGTGAAAAAGAGGAGGCACCCGAGACAAGGAGGAGGTGGAGAGAATGAAGTGGGGAGAAAGTGAGTGTGGGTAGGAGAGGCTGTCCAAAATATCTTGTTGCTGCCCACTTACTAATGGCGCACCAACTCTAAATGCGCCATTAGTAATCCAGGTTACTAATGGCGCACCTTCTGGTGGTGCGCCATTAGTAGTTTTGCAAAAAAAACATACTAATGGCGCACTGTTCCACAGTGCGCCATTACTAGTTTAAACTAGTAATGGCGCACGGTCGGACAGTGCGCCATTAGTAGTTTTGCAAAAAAAGGAATAAAAAATATAATAAAAAAACAACATTAGTGGCGCACTTTCCGACAGGTGCGCCATTACTAGTTACAACTAGTAATGGCGCACTGTGTCTGGATGCGCCATTAGTATGTTTGGACAGGCGCACTAGTTCAAAAAAAAAATTGATACTAATGGCGCACCCTGGGCCAGGTGCGCCATTAGTAGTTTCAGCTCTAATGGCGTATCAGAAGGTGGTGCGCCATTAGTATATACTAATGGCGCACCACTTGTCTGGTGCGCCATTAGTGTCAATCCCATCTATAGCCCTTTTTCTAGTAGTGCTAATCTAGGTTAGTTAGCAGGGCGGCCCCACCTGTCATTGAGCTAGGGGAGGTCAAACCCCTTGGTCAACTGGGGCTAACGCGCCGGTGTTTAGCTGCCGGCGGCAGCATACGCGGCAGAGGGCGCGGGATTTGCACTCTGGCGACCAGAATGACAGCGGAGGCCATCTACGTGAAGCTGGGGAGTTGCCGCATCCAGTGGTGCAAGTTGCTGGACATGGGGACGCCGTAAACGACATCGGCGAGCTCGACAGCGGTGGCCGAAGTTCGGTTATGCACGGGAAAGCGGCTGCAATGAGCAAACACGCGAACTAAAGCACGGGCAAGGCACTACGCGATGCGGCGGCGTCGTTTGGCACGTTGGTGCGACCAAAAGGGCATCGGAGCGGCGCCGACGATGAGCCCGAGCGGCGTTGAGCTCGTTCAGCAAGGAGTCGGCGGTTTGAGCTTGAAATAATGGCGAGGAGGAGGGATATTCGGAGCAGGAGCTCACTGAGGTCACGTAGAGCAGCTCGGTGGGCTCGGGGACGGGTTGGTGACGGTGCGTGGTCGCCGGCGATCTCGGCGGACCGAGGTTGAAGGAAACGGCGTGGCCAGCATTTTAGGGCTTCCGACGTCACGCGGCTCGGTGAGGAGGAAGAGGGGGTCGGGGCGGAGCATGGGGACACGTCGGAGAGGCGCGGGGGAGGCGGTGGCTGCGTCTATGGTGAGCGGCAGCGACGAGCATACTCCGGTGCGTGCGAGAGAGAGAACAGAGGAGGGGGATGAGCTCGAGGGAGTGAGCGAGAGGGGCCAGGGGGTGCGTGGCGACGTCCTGGGCGTCGGGGCAGCAACGGGAAGCAGGACGTGGCCAGGAGCGTGGGCGGGCGCGTCGGGCACACGCCCTCCTGCCTACTGGCAGGAGGTTCTAGACGGTGGCGGCTATGGTGGTGGGCTGGGCTGACTTTGCCCAGCTGGGCTGCTACAGTGGTGGGCCGGCCTCTCTGGTGGGCTACACAGGTGAGGCCAGGTCAACTCTCTTTGTCTTTCTATTTCTCTTATTGTTTTCTATTTTTATTCCTCTGTTTTGATTTAGTTCCTAAACCAAATCATTTTTGTAGCTTCTGAAAATTATCATGTGGCCTGATACAACATATTCAGAGCCACTCACAAGTTTTCAAAATTATTGGAGTTATAAAAGTATTTATAGGAATTTATATCTCCAATTCAAATAAGTATTGACTTAATTCAAAGACCCAAATAAATATTTCTATGATTCCAAAAATATTGGTTTGAATTTTACCTCTTGCCAATATTTTCAGAAATGAACAGGAACATTTTCTTGGGTTTATTTGAAGCAATTTTTTATTTTTAGAAATGATTTCTGAGGCTTTCCACTTTCCCCAATTCAACTTTCATAATTTTAAACATGATGCAAGAAGATTGATGCAAGGACAAGCTAGGGATGTGACAAGCACAGCGGGAGACGAGTGAATCATGCCGCTCTGTTTTGTCCCTCCTATTAAGGAGGAAAAGCAGATCGGGGGCGCGACACTTCAGAATTATGCGAAGTGGACGTTGGTTTGACTAGTCGCCATGACAAAACTGGCGTGCACAGCTATCTCCTGCCACGTGTCCGTGCACTTTTGGGGCCTAACCTAACGTGCCTCGCGACACGTGTGGCTCAGGCCCAGGGGCTTATGTCGGGGAAAACAAATAGGGGTATGTGCTTTCCCCTGACTCGTGCACGGACAATTGAAGACCAAGCCAAGATGTATGAGAAACTAAGAGATTCGAAGGACCAACATGAAGATCATAAGGACAAAGAATGAGCCAAGGAAGTAGGATATCGTCAATACAAGAAGCCTCCCTTGCCGGGCAGGTGAGCTCGGCAAGGGGCGAGGCCACCACCAGACGCACATAGCCGAGACGCCCTAGCAGGGCCTGCCGGGGCTCATAGTGGCAAAATCGCCTCACCAACAGCTCCAACACGACCCACGTTGTCAATTAGTGTGGTGTCGAGCCGCAAAGTGATTAAGTGGCGGCCATTCGCCACATGGCAGCCATTTCCTACAGGAGAAATCCACAGATGACACCCGTCCTGCAATGTGTCTAGAGAACAGGCGCGGAGCTAGCGAGATAGCCCGGCAAGCCTTGCCTGGCAACCAACAATGTGACGTTAAGTGATGCATTTAATGCGCCTTGTCAGCCCGTAGAGTTAGGTATGATAGCACTCTTTGCTATCTTATCAGTGCGTAATGACTACTTTGCCACTGTGGTTACCCCTTGATCTATAAAAGGAGGCCCATGGCAACCATAGGGAGGATTAGAAGATTGAATAACTCACACCCCCATACGCGCGTAGTCGCTGCTGCCTAAGGCAACCCCTCCTGGGCAAGTGTACTATGCACCACCACCACCTTTTCCTCCATCAATCCACTAAAGCAGGAGTTGGGTTTTACGGCTCGCGGTGGCCCTAGCCTGGGTAAATCGCCCATGTGATCTCTGTCGCACTTCACCACACACGTCTTCTCTTTGTGCAATATGTCGCCCCCCAGCCGAACCAGCAAGGGACCTCCTGGTCCCATAGGTGGTCGTGGTTTCCCGCGACACCATGACAGATTGTTCCAGAGGCTTCCTTTTTTAATTACTCAACAATGAGGTTGTGGGAGACAAGGATGAACGAAGGAAGGCCTTATCTGCAAATATGGAGAGAGGTGCGGGTATCTTTTTATAAAATTGCCATATTTTGCTTTCTAGTGGTCAGATATAGATCAGACAGTGTATATTGCAAAATGGCAGGCATACCATCATCACCAACTTAATTTTTTAATAATAATAAGAGATATAAGTATGGAGATACAAACGTATTATCAATACTTGTTTCCATAAACTTGGATCTATGTTATATTCAACGGCTGAGCATGTGGCGCCTTAGCACGATGACTTCCCGACTGTGTAAAACAAAGGTTTTTGTCGGATGTGGGGTTCCGGCAAACCCTTAAGGTTCGAACACTGGGGTGCGCACGAAGTCTTTCCTTCCTTCCGATCTGCGCCCTTGCTCGCTAAGATCTTGCGGACGAACTCGACGAACTCGCAACACAGAAAGACACGAGGTTTATACTGGTTCGGGCCACCATTGTGGTGTAATACCCTACTCCAGTGTGGTGGTGGTGGATTGCCTCTAGGGCTGATGATGAACAGTACAAGGGAAGAACAGCCTCCTAAGGTTGAGGTGTTCTTATGAGTAGGCTCTCGATCGGGTTGGATCAAGCTAAGATGAGATGCCCCTACTATGGTGGCTAGCTCTACTTATATAGGCCCTGGTCCTCTTCCCAAATATCGAGCGGGAAGGGAGCCAACAACGGAGGGCCAATTTGAAGGGGGACAGCTAGTACAAGCTATCTTGACAAAAGTGGTCTTTGCCTGCGCAAAGCTCTGGTGGTGACGCTGTCTTGGGCTCCACGATGACCTCCGTCTTGCGGTCCTCCTGGTCTTGGTCTCGTTGCACCGATATAGCAACCTTTGCCTGATGCCTTGGTACTCTTGCCTGCACTGGCCTCCTTAGCACCAAAGAGGAAACAAGGACGTTGCGTGCACTGGTGACTGCCTGCTGTCGTGCGTTATGGCTCACGTCACGAGGGCCTTGTGACGTTTCCCCCGCCTTGATATCTCCGCTCCTCGTGAGCTTGCCTGGCTAGGCTACTCCAGAGGAGGTATTACGTCGTCCGCCTCGCGAGGCATGCACCCTCGCAAGGGTCTTGGATGCTTTGTTGGTGAAGATGGGCCGTACGGCCTGCTGGCTTAGCCATGCCGTTGGTCGCAGGCAGGAAAGTCTGGGGACCCCTGTTCCCAGAACGCTGACAGTAGCCCCCGGGCCCAAGGTGCGTTCGGTCTTGGCTTCGCGGCGAAGCCAAGGGACAAGTACGGAGCGCCGCGGGCCCCCGAAGCCTGCAGCCTTGGTTGACGCGTGGCGGTTGATTGGACGTGGGCATCTCCGCTTCCCCATGTTGCCTCGACAACTACTTAACCTGACAAAAGGCTGGCGCAGGCAGCACTTGCCTTCGTTGCTTCTTCCTTGCCTCGCTCTAGATCCCCTTTCTCGCTCTTCGCCACTGCTACCTCCAGATCTACCCCAGGCTTGCTCTACATCTGCCGCTCATGGCGCCACGCAAGGTCAAGACTTCCTCGACACTGGCTCGGTACGAGCCCGCTCTTGAGGCGCCCACCATCACAGAGAAGAGCCTTGCCTTCATGCGCCTACTGACAGCGGGAGAGAGCAATGAGTGGGGGGAAGATGGAGCTCCGGCTTGCATCCGACGAGCCAGAGCCTGAGGGGAGCACCTTCTTCCCCTTTGTAACGCCCCGGACACACCCGCCGGTGGTTGTTACTCCTGGCGGGATCTAGACTGGCCCCAAAGATCAATACTAGTCTTTTCTGCGCACTTTGTCCTCGCTCGTGTGCACCCAGGAGCAACTTCTCGGTCGGTCACCCATCCTGACACTACTCCAAGCTGAGCACGCTTAACTATGGAGTTCTGTATGAATGGGCTCCCGGAAAAGAAGGAATTCCTTATTGATATGAGTAGTCTATCTTCCCTAATAAGCCAGGCCATCACATACACCCCCACTCAGAGGAACCAACGTCCTCATCGGGCCATAGAAACGTTCCCTCTTGGCACATACGTGTGTGCATCCAGTTCAGTACATGTACCATGCCATGTGCCACGACGGGTCACAAAAGTCATGAACAACATGACCGCGCACATGTCCGCAAACATCCATGTAACCATGACGGTCGGCTCTGATACCAACTTGTAACGCCACGGACACACCCGCCGGTGGTCGTTACTCCTGGCGGGATCTAGGCTGGCCCCACAGATCAATACTAGTCTTTTCTGTGCACTTTGTCCTGACTCGTGCGCACCCGGGAGCAACTTCCCGGTCGGTCACCTATCCTGACACTACTCCAAGCTGAGCACGCTTAACTTTGGAGTTCTGTCCAAATGGGCTCCCGGAAAAGAAGGAATTCCTTATTGATATGTGTAGTCTATCATCCCTAATAAGCCAGGCCATCACACCCTTCTTCTCGAGCTGCATTGCTCTTGGGTTGGTTCCTCCATTCTCTGATTTCTTTTATGAAGTCCTCGACCACTACGGGCTGCAGGTGTTGCACCTCCATCCCAACTCTGTCCTCCTCCTGTCCATCTTTACCTACTACTGTGAGGCGTACCTGGGCGTGATGCTGTTCGTGGCGCTCCTGTGCCATTTCTTCTTCCTTTGCGTCAGCGGCGAGCATGCCTCCGGATGCGCTAATTTCGTTGCATGCAGCAAGGCCAACTCGATCTCGAGCACCGGGAAGAGAGCCGACAACTTTCGATCCAATTGGGTCATGATGGACGGCAAGCATGCCCATCCGTGCCTGGTATTGTCGACGAAGGCCCCCAAGCAGGGCAAGGGGTGGCCCAAGGCGGAGCTTGTCGATGAGCGGGCATCATTAGTGTTGGGGCAGATGATGACCGACCTGAAGTCGGGCAATGCGAGGGCGGCCAAGATTACGAGGGCAATGCTCCTGAGGGAGTTCTTGATGCTGCGGGTTGCCCCACTCCAGGGGCACGCACGCACCCTCTGGGAGCTTGAAGAAGAGGAAAACAAGACCCGACTGAGGCCAGGGGACCTACCTGGCGATGAATTGGACGTCGTACTGCGCCTCATAGTCGGGACAACCAGGAGTACTCGCCCAGCGCCTTCGTTCCCATGTTCCAACAAGGGGACTGGGAGGAATTCGTCGCCTCCATGCCGACTTTTGATGCACGCAAGCTGGTGCCGCCGGCGCTTCCGGGAGCACCTATGGCGCAGAAACCGATGGAGGTGTCTTCTGGCGAGTCCCGCAGGGAGGGGGAAGAGGAGGTGGACTCGGAGAAGACCCCGGAAGAGGTGGGGGAGACTTCCCCTCTAAGCAAGGCCTAGATTCTCCATGCCCTTCCTGATGATGCTGAAGCCAACGCCTACCAAGGGGAGAGGGAGCAACCCCTCATCCCAACGAAGTGTAGGTCGTCGTTGGTGGTCTGTGGTGCTGCCTCCACCCCAACACCTCCTGGGGCTGGATCCGGTTCTGCCCCCGCACCGCCTGGCGCCGCCGGAGCCTGAACACCTGACCTTCAGGTCCCGATGCTATCAGGCTTCAAGCTTCACAAGCGAAAGGTGGAGTACTTCACGGTGGACCGGTAGGTGTCTCGAGCTTCGCTTTATCCCTGCCGGTACTTTTTATTTCCTGACACTTGCCCTTGGTTGATCAGGCCGGCATCTTTGGCGAAGAAGAGGAAGGAGGATACGGCGGCCGTGCCTTCCTCCGCAGAGAAAGGAGGCAGCAGCGCCCACATCTCCCCAGCCCGGTCGTCCTCGCGGGGCCAAGAGGAAGATCACCGCGTGGAATCAGCCACCGTGGCCCCGCTAGGTCCGGAGGTGCCGGTGCTTCGCGCGGCTGACGAGGTCCCAGCTTCTCCGGAACCCGCGGTCTCCCAAGACCTGGTGATGGTGTCGCTTCCTCCCACGGCAGCACCTCCACTCCTTGGTTCTTCTGCTCCTGCTGTTGTCTTGGAGCGTGCCATTTCGGAGATGACCTAGCTGCAGGCGGATCTCCTGAGCGCGGACCCGCGCCTGGTGGCCGGGCGTCTGGAGTTGGGGTCTGGCTGGCTTCACTCCAACCTGGCAGTTCACGCGGCGCTGGGCCAGGCTGCTGCGGCTTCCGAGGAGGAGAAGCAAGGAGCTGGCAGCCCTGCTGCCGATCGTGATGCGGTGCTGAAAGACGCCAAGGCCGCCCGTGACCACTGCCAAGTGCTGGAGGGCGAGTTGCAGAGCTTGCACGACAAGCACGCCGAAGAGGTACGCTGTCGCCAAGCGAAGGAGGAAAAGATGAAGGCCTAGGAGGAAGCCATCAAGAACCATGATGCTGAGCTGGCGGAGCTGGGGAAGAAGCAGGCCGCCGAGCACAACCGGTTGGAAGAGTTGGAGCGGAAGATGGGGACGAGGGAGGCCGATCTTGATGCCAAGGCGGGAGTCCTGGCCGAAGACTGTGTGGCCTTCGCCGATCTCGAGAAGAGGTCTCGCAAGGCACTGAAGACACTCTATGAGCAGGAACTGGAGAAGCCGCTGGACACCGACGAGGACGGCCCCGCCCAGCTGCTTCCTCTCGTGGTGAAGGCGCTTGAGAAGGTCGTTGATGGCGTCGGTCCCATGGCGGAGGTAGAAGCTCGCGTCCTGTCTTCAGCCGCACTGACTCGCGTCTTCAGCCATCTGCACCTCCGCGACCCCAGTGCTCGCCTTGACGAGCTGCTGGAGCCTGTGGTTGAAGATCACTGTGAAGCCACCGCTGCGGCTATACAAGGTCAAGTGGAGGCCTTGCTGGGGAGGTTCCGCGGCTTTGTCTCCGATCCTCTGTCTGGCGATGCCGCGGATCTGGCGGCTGGTGGTGAAGGTGAGAACATCGTTGCCCACGAGGGAGCACCTTCCGCAGGCGATGGCGATACCTAGGGGTGATCTATGACTATTCTTCCCGTTTCATTCCTGCTACATGTATCAGGCCTCGTGGAGGCGTTTAGACTTTTCATTTGGTATTGTGAGAACAATATGCTTGTAATATTTGCTTCAAGATTTTGCGATTTCCTTCCTATTTTCTTTGTGTTCTGCAGTGGCAGAGCCCGGCCCCGCGCATACCTCAACCGCTATTGGGCCGACCGGAGACCAGGACAGACCAAGGAGTGAGGGGCTACGTGACTAGTTAGGCTCCGGAGTCGCGATGCTTAAGAGTCCCCCTTGACGCGCAAACAGCACATAGGGAGAGTTCGTGAGGATAGATCAATGTTCTACTTCGGCAGAGCCCGGCCACACGCATACCTCAACCGCCATTGGGCCGACCGGAGACAAGGACGGACCAAGGAGTGAGTGGCTAGGTGACCAGTTAGGCTCCTGATTCACGATGCTCAGAAGTCCCCCTTGATGTGCAAAAAATTTCCATACATTCCCTTGCCGAAGCCTCGGGAGGGGCGCGCGATGCCCAGGTCCGGGGGACCTGGTTGGGTGGCGTGCGCTTGGGTGTAACCCGAGCGCAGCCCCCATGCCCAACCCCCTTGTGCAGCTCTCCCGAGGGGAGGCGTTGTGGTGAGGCTGGGCGCTGAGCTCTGGGCTCCCTAAGGTTGGACGACCATGGGGCCGCCCTCAGTTGTTTATCACCAGCAGGGAGCATAGTGCTTCCGCTTGCGCACGGGCATAGCTGCTCCTCGGCAGTGTCGACATCCAGTGCGGAGCATGGTGCTTCCACTTGGGCGTGGGATGGGGGGGCCCCTCCGGGAGGAGCCCCCGGGGCGTGTACAGCCCCGCCTTGACACGTGGCTTGCACGGCAGGGCTGCGAGGTGTATCTGGGCACGCGTGAGCCAGTGCGGGACTCACGAGGCCCTACCTCAAGGTGGGTTGTGCCTGGTCTTGAGTCTTGGTGAATGTATGTCCCTGCGAGGCGGTTAGATGCAAGCACTCTACGTCCTCACATCCCGAGCCTCGAGCGAGCTCACCCGCCACTGGTATGCCAGGTCGTGATGTTGTGGTCAAGGCCAGGGGGTGAGGGCTGGAGATATAGTAAGAGCTCCTGAGTCGCGATGCTCAGGAGCCCCCCTTTTAACGTGCAAGCGAATTGCATAGGATGAGAAGACCCATGGTGGGCATCAATAGAATAGGTGAAAGCAGTTGGCGGGTTAAGCATGAAGAGCAAATCAATTTGGATAAATGAAGGAAGATACATGCCACCGGGTCCGGCCCAAGCGGCTTGGGGTTGATGCAGCTCGAGGGGCGCCCCCAACAAGGTAAGCTAAAGACATAAGCAAAAGGGATACATGCCGCAGGGACAAACCCACACGGCCTGGGAATAATGCAGCACGAGGGGCGCTCCCAGCTAAACGAGCTTGGAAGATGTCACCTGGTTCTGTAGACGAAGTACAGTTGGTGCAGCTGAAGGCGTGCGTTGAAGAAATGACTCCTCATGAGCCACCAGAACCCTGAGCCTTGGGAAGCTCTGGGGGCTCAGGATGTTCCCTGGAGACCATCTCCATCTCCTCCAGAACAGCGTGGTACCTGGCTTCCTGAGCCGCCAGGACACGTCGCATGTTGCGCTGATAGGCCGACCCCACACTGGGCAAGCCAAAAGGCATACGAATGTAGCTGTGCGGCAGGCCCTCGCAGCGGATCACACGCGAAGTTGCGCCTCGTTGAGCCTTGGGACATCGATGCAGACATGCAGCCCACCATCCTCGCCAGGATGCGGAGTTGCGCCTCATGGGCGGCTGTCGCCGCGCATGGCTCTTGCTTCTTGCAGTTCCTGGGTGGTCCTGGTGATGAACTTCTGAGTGGTGGGCACTCCTTGCCCTGTGCTCTCCTGAGGGTCACGTGCCGCGAAGCACGCCTCCAAGTGGTGCCCAAGCGCCTCCCTCGTGAGGTTGGCAAGGTCTGGGGCCCTCCAGAAGAGAGTCCTCGAGCCCTGCTTGAGGAGGGCGCTGGGCGCGCCTTCCTATGCGATGGAGGGAGGCGCCCGTGGAGCGGGCACTGGTCCTGACGAGGCCCCTGCCGCCACGCCATCCTCCTGAGGTCCTGCACAGCATGGCTGCTTCTTCTTGGGGATGGTCTCCAGAGGGCCTTCATTTCTGCTGTCGGGGTCGTCGATTGCTGCGGCTTGAAAGGCGCGCTCGATGGAGCACACTGCATCCCTCTCTTCACATGGGACCGTGATGATTCCTCCGCTTCCTGGCATCTTGAGAACGTTGTAGCCATGCTGAGTGACTGCCATGAACTTGGCCAGGTCCGGATACCCGAGGATGGCATTGTACGGCAGGCGGATGTGCGTGACGTCGAAGTCGATGATCTCGGTGGTAGTTCTTGCGCTCCCCGAAGGTGACAGGCAGGCGGACCAGCCCTATCGGACTGGTGGAGCCGTCGGTCAATCTTGAGAAAGGCTTGGTGGGCTGGAGCTGTTCATAAGGCACTTGGAGGTTGTCGAATGAGTCGACGGGCAGGACGTTGAGCCCTGCGCCGCCGTCGATGAGGGTCTTGGTAACCTGCAGATTGCTAATGACTGGGGAACACAGCATAGGGAGGGCGCCAGCGGTGGCTGCGCACTTGAGCTGATCTGCCGAGTTGAAAGTGATGGCGCATTGGGACCACCTGAGCGGGCGCGTGGCCTCAAGTTTGGGGAGTGCTGCGTTCACCTCGCGAGCAAACTGTTTGAAGGTGTGGTGAGGGGTTGCGGCCTGGGCGACGCCCAAGATGCAGGCGATCGCACGCGGCTCCTGGAAGCCCCCAGCCCCCTTGTCCTGGTGGTGGTCATCGTTCCTTCTTGGTGGCGGCAGCGGGGGAAGACCGGCATTGCCCTGGGGGCGATCTTCACGCGGCGGGTCCCTCCAGGCGCCCTCACGAGGCCGGTCGCGCCACTCCTGGCGCGGGCCACGGTCGTCCCAGCATCCGCCTCCACGTCCTCCTCCGCGGCCGTAACCCTGGTCGTTACACTCGGGGCGTCAACCGTAGCGTCCTTCTCGTATGGCTCTGAGCTCTTGACAGTCGCTGGTGTTGTGGGTGTTCAGGTTGTGGAAGGCACAGAATGGTCGGCTATTCTTGGATGACTCGGGCTGATCTCTGCCCCGCTTGATGTCGGGCTTCGCTACGAGCACAACTGCCTCCTTTCGCTTCACGTCCTTGGCCTTGGCCTTCTTCTCCTCCATGCCCACGACTGGCAGCTCAAGGAGAGAGAGGCGCCCCTCCTCAGCTCTTGCGCACTTGGTTGCTAGGTTGAACAGCTCCTGAGATGTGTAGAGCTCCTCGTGGATGGCGAGCTCTTCCTTCATCTTGACGTCACAGACGCCGTCGGAGAACACGGGGATGATGGCCTCGTCCGTGACCTTGGGGATCTTGAGGCGGGTGTTGTTGAAGCACTGGATGTACTTCTGGAGGGTCTCTTCTGGTTTCTGCCTGATGTGGCGTAGATCACCCGCGGCCGGTGGGCGGTCGCGAGTGCCCTGGAAGTTGGCGACGAAGAGGTCGCGCATCTCGTCCCAGGAGGAGATCGAGCCGTGCTGCAGGTTCAGGAGCCAGGAGCGAGCTCCATCCTTGAGAGCCATGGCAAACCAGTTCGCCATGACCTTTTCGTCGTCGTTGGCCGCTTCGATGCTCAACTCATAGAGCTGCAAGAAGTCCGCGGGGTCGGTGGTACTGTCGTAGCGAGGAGGCAGATCCGGCTTGAACATGCCTAGCCAGGTGACGCTACACAGCTCGGGGGTGAAGGCGCGGCAGCCAGCCATGGTTGTCGGGTCCTGCTTCGGAGGTGGAGCTTGGTCTTGATGAGGTCCGTGCTGCACCGCTGCAGGCGGTGCGTGGTCTTGACGAGGTGGCACGGGGAGCGCAGGTGCAGCTTCTCGCGGCCGCAGAATTTCTTGGCAGCTTCTCTCTTCACGCACAGGCGCTGGGCGCGGCGGACCATGCCGCGGAGCCACGCGCCTTGGTTCCAAGACGCCATCTTGCGGCTGAGGTGGTGGAGGCACGCCATGAGCCCCGTCGCCCGCGGCTAGTTGAGGGGGAGGCAGAGAGTGGGACGGCGCCAGAGAGCCCCCTACGGCGTGGACGAGCTCGGCGACATGGTCGTGCCACTCCTCGTAGAGTTCGTCGACGGGGCGGTAGCGTAGGAGCTCGTTCGCCGCGAGGAGCACGGCCCGTGCCTCCATGGGAGCGCGGTGCGCGTGAGACAAAGAACCGGCAAGGGTCAGCGATGGAGTGGCGGTGCGGTCGTCCTACCGCACCGAAGGATGCAGCGAGGACGCCTACTGCTTGTTCCCCGCCGGGCCTGTGGCAGCATTGGCGGCGGGAGACAGAGAACGGCGATGTGGCCTACCAACGGGAGCCGTCTGAGCGACGCGGGCGGTGAGGGCAGCCTGACTCTCAGCTCAAGCACGGCGAGCGTCCGCCATGGAGACGACGGAGCGACAGAGCGACGAACTGATGGAAGGGAACCTACAGCACACCCCTACCTGGTGCGCCAAATGTCGAATGTGGGGTTCCGGCAAACCCTTAATGATCGAACACTGGGGTGCGCATGAAGTCTTTCCTTCCTTCCGATCTGCGCCCTTCCTCGCTAAGATCTTGCGGACGAACTCGCAACACAGAAAGACACGAGGTTTATACTGGTTGAGGCCACCGTTTGTGGTGTAATTCCCTACTCCAGTGTGGTGGTGGTGGATTGCCTCTAGGGCTAATAATGAACAGTACAAGGGAAGAACAGCCTCCTGAGGTTGAGGTGTTCTTGTGATTAGGCTCTCGATCGGGTTGGATCAAGATAAGATGAGATGCCCCTACTATGGTGGATAGCTCTACTTATATAGGCCCTGGTCCTCTTCCCAAATATCGAGCGGGAAGGGAGCCAACAACGGTGGGCCAATTTGAAGGGGGGCAGCTAGTACAAGCTATCCTGACAAAAGTGCTCTTCGCCTGCGAAAAGCTCTGGTGGTGACGCCGTCTTGGGCTCCACGATGACCTCCATCTTGCCATCCTCCTGGTCTTGGTCTCGTTGCACCGATATAGCAACCTTTGCATGATGCCTCGGTACTCTTCGCCTGCGCTGGCCTCCTTAGCACCCAAGAGGAAACAAGGACGCTGTGCGCGCTGGCGCCCGCCTGGTGTTGTGCCTCATGGCTCACGTCACGAGGGCCTCGTGAGGTTTGCCCCGCCTTGATATCTCCGCTCCTCATGAGCCTTCCTGGCTAGGCTACTCCAGAGGAGGTCTTGCTCCGTCCGCCTTGCGAGGCTTGGACCCTCGCGAGGGTCTTGGATGCTTTGTTGGTGAAGATGGGTCATACGCCCTGCTGGCTTAGCCACACTGTGGGCCGTAGGCAGGCAAGTCTGGGGACCCCCGTTCCCAGAACGCCAACAGTTTTCTCGTCGTTGATAAGGAGGGGGTGACGGTGGCACGCTTTTGGCTCGCTCTAGTCCTAGTAGTCATACTAGGTGGTCTACAGACGTGTAGGTTAATTCTTTTTCACGTCTCGTATTCGTCATATTGCAATGACTGTTGATGAATAAACGATAAGTTATTCACAAGAAAACTTGGTTGAGCGTGTGTGCGAGAGAGAGATAGCGCGTGTGTATGATATGTAGAAATTGAGGGAATGATAAGAGATTCTTTGTATGTCTCTATGTGTGGAGGATAGAGAGAGACATGTGCATGGGGCTTTCTGTTGTGTAATGTGGAGACACATGGACATAATCAGAGAGTGAGTGTGTCAGATACACATGCGGACATGGGGAGAGATGTGTGAGTTAGAGCGATGGAGAATTTTGGTGTTCCTATGAGCTAGAGAGAGAGGGAGTATATATATACCTAGATCTGGAGAGAATATGCAAGGTTGTGTATCTTAAATGAAGGAGCCAGATAGATGGGTGTTTGTGCATCTCTATGGGTGTTTGCGCACGTGCCTGTGTGTGTGAGAGAAAGTGTGTGTATGTGGAGAAGAGAGACCACTAATGATGTAAACCTAGTAGGGAAGGGGGAATGGTGTGACATGTGTGTCCAAGAGAGAGAAAGGCATGTGTAGTAGCGGGATAGCATGGGTGTGCGCGGGGACCAGACTATTTGGACGAGACATCGAGTCCGTGTGGGAGAGGGGTGTGAGAGCGAGAGAGAGAGAGCGAGCGAGGGAGAAATAGAGGAAGAGAGGGGGAGAGAGGGGTCGTTTGTGTGCGGAAGTGGCGTATAGGTAGGGAGACAAGGTTGATGTTGTACGAAGATGCAAGGAAAGCGAGACATCATGTGTGTGATAGAGACTTCATGAGAGATCTAGAATAGATGGTGTAGAGGACAACGTCCGAGATTGGGACGATTGTACGCCAGGAGCTATGGAAAGAGTCATGACATATATGTATACAGGGAAGGAGCTCGGTCGGGTCCACATGTGGGAGAGATAGAAAGAGGAGAGTGGTGCACAAAGAGACAAAAGGGTTCTTGTTTCAAGTGGGGGCGGTGGGTGAGGTTTGTATCAATTAATGCAAGAGAGAGATAGAGATATGGTGGAGAGTGTGTGAGAACCACATAACCAGGGAGATAGACGTTTGGGGGAGATGTTTTCTGTGTATGGGAAAGATACACGGCTATGTAGTGTGTTTTCTTGGGAAAGAGAGATGGCGGGAGACCTAGAGAGCGGGGGAAGAGATGTGTGCATGCCCGAGAGAAAAAGTGATAGAGACCTATATTTGGGTCCAGACTTAGAAGAGAGAGGGGGGTCAATGTGCTCCTGTGTTTGTGTCCGGGGGAGAGAAAGGCTTGTGGGGGGGGGGGGGGTGGGCTTCAGATAAAGAGTGAGGTGTCTATATTTGACAGACTTAAGTGTAATTGAGATATATATGGTCAATAGTGCGTGCACTAATGGTTGATAAATTTGTTTCATAGTTTGGACTATGAGATAACGATACTTCTGAACATGCATGATATACTTGTAAGTACCAGAATTACAAACCTAAGATTGGAATTTTCGAATTCGACTCCATTATTAGCTTTTGTGATTTCAAATTCATATATCAAACGTAGAGATATACACATACGATCATGTTCAAACCTTATAATCATCCACTTCATACATGCACATACACATTTTTGTTTTTGTCATCACATAGGATAAACACATTTGGAATTTCATTTGAATTGGAGTATATGATGGTATTTCCTTCCACCAGCTCAATAATCCATATTTGAGTTGAATGGACAATCTAAGTTTTGAGTTGGAGCCATTGATTTTTGAAACTTGCACTTGTTTTGTGTGCACAAAAAATAAATTCTCGGCCATGATATCATTGTCGGCCGTACAAGAGCAGAACACCAAATTTCATCCGCCAAAAGCTTTCAAACTTCCCGCTCGCATTGAAATATCTCGGGCCCGAAAGTTTAGCCCTGTGGTATTCCTGTTTTACCCCTACCACCTGAATGGAAAAGGGCTACTTTGGTAACTCGATTGTTTTCCCCTCTTTGTCGCCAACATTCTTCCCTAGAGACCTTCCCCTTCCCCTCCCCGCCTCATCTCCCCCAACCATGCCAAGCCGCCGAATCTAGTCCTCCGCCATAGCGGTGGACCTCACACCACGCCGGATCTACCATCCGCATGTTGGAACCCACAACTGCCAACTCACCACTTCACCGCAGCCGCTTTAGTGACTGGCTTGTCCACCGCTCTAGATCTCCTTAACCGCCATCATGGTCCACCTCACCGGATCTACTTCACCAGCGCCCTCGTCCACCATAGTGTAGGCCCTTCACCGACTCCCTCGTCCGCCACATCGTTGTCCTTTCATACAAGCCCACGTCCGCCACAACAGATCCGCCTTACCGTAAGCACTGTACACTGCACCGGATGTGCTTCGCCGACACCTTCGTCCACTGCACCGGACCACTACAAAAAATACACTTCTGTGATGATACGTGTTTGTCAGAGTAGGCCACTTCATGTACATCCATGATGATTTTACGAAAGAACCAAGATAGTCATACCTGTGCTATCGTAGAAGTGTTCAATGACATTACCAAAATTGTCATCACAGAAGTGTTCACTTCCATGACGATAAATGCTGCATCATGAAAGTGCTTTCGTCAAGGGTGACCGACACGTGGCATCCACTGGAACGGGTCGCCATTAAGCTATCGGGTCCGGTTTTGGATCCGATAACCCGCTAACAGCCACGACCAATGCCAATTTTCCACATGTGAAATTCCCATTGGCCGACGAAACCACGTGTCAGCTCCGCGTTGGCAAATGTGTCACTCATCCAATGGGTGAGATGCGCCTATGATATGATGACATGTGGACCGGCCCAAAAATGGCCCATAAAGAATAAACGGTCCGGCCTAACTAAAGGCCCACAAGATTTTGCAGACCATAATGGGTCGGCCCAGCTAAAGGCCCACAAGATTTTGAGGACACTAGTGGGTCGGCCCGTTAACGGGCTGCCATGTTTTGGGCCAAATGTCGGCCCATATTTGATCTAGTCCATTAACAGCCTGCCACATTCCAAGTCTAATAAAGGCCCATATGAGATCTGGCCCATTAAAAGCCTACCACATTCTGGACCAAATTACGGCCCAGATTAGATCCGCCCTTTAAGAGGCTTTGGGCTAAATTTCTGGTGGGTAAATTGTCATAGTTTCCTTCCTATCTGTTAGATATAGATCGAATGGCCTATATTGTTGGATGGCAGGCACACCATCATCACCGAGTATGCTTTTTGTAAGAGTCTTCCCTCGTCCATCATTTTCTCCCACAAGATCTTGATGTTCCATGCAACGCAAGGGCATCTTGCTAGTAAGAGTAGAAATTAGAGATATAACACTTCTTGAATCTTGAAACCAATCACATTCCTCCCTTATCTCATCAAAACCGGCAAAGGAATATATTTTGAGTGAAACATAACATTTTTTTAGTGCTATATGTATTTCAAAACTAGAGTCTTTTTTCTATCAAATTGATGAATATGTATTAATCTACTTTGATTGTCTGGCAACGCATTGGCACATTGCTAGTAGTTATTACTACAATATAATTTTTTGGACACCAGACAAATGGTGGAGTAAAATACGAAGAGAAGAGGCGCACACATGCAGTGGGTCCCTCGATGGCTCGCAGACATGAGAGTTACATAAAGGCACGATTAACAAATAAAACCTAGAATCCTAGGTGCACGATCGCTCCATGCGCGGGTATCAGGTACGTGGTGGAGCGCACCTTTGTAGGAATAGTCAGCTCACGTGATAATTTGATCTGCAGGAGTTGATAGTCGGGACCACAGGTGAATGACCTGGAGGCGGTGGCTCGTCAGTTGCAACTGATTGAGTAGCCACGTTTAAAATATCATTTTTTGCGGGGTAAGAGTTCCGATTTTCAATGGTGCGTTATAAGTGCTAAGTAGTTTTTAGAATGATTGGTATGGAACGAAAATGGAATTCATAACTACTACCTCTTTGGCGTATGGATGTATGGGTTTACATTGTAAGATGTTGAACCCGGTAGTTCTAGGGCAAATACTATGGTTTCGATGTTGGTTTTCAGCAATGAAAATTGGAAGGGGAAAGCCCTTCTTTGATAAAAAAACTACTACCTCTGTCCTAGTTTACTAGTCCCCATTGTATTTTGGGTCAAAGTTTGTCAATGAATTTTACTTGTAAAATGTGAGTGGAAAACGAGATTTTGTTATACCCAAACAAAAAAGGACTGGAAGGACTAACTGCTCTGACATGGACGCGACCTCTCATAGCGCATGTTTTGAACCGGCACGCCGGCCAAGAGGGCCCCACTCGCTGCAGGCCAGGCTAATCACACCTCCTCGCTGCATTCAACCGTCTTTAGACTGCCCCGCTTGGCTCCATTGAATCTGCGCGTGTGCTGGCAACACGCCCTTTCGCAAGCCGGCCGGCATTTTAGAACACAACGTCAGCTGGCTCCTCTCGTCCGCTTGCTATTTAGACGAGGCCAAATGCCTGGCAAGAACCGCACCACACCGCTGCTCCCCATATCCTCACCGCACCATTTTCTCCACACTCTCCATAGCATGCAGTGAGCAGGAAGACGAGTTATCCGGCATAAAAGCCGGCTGGGTGCCCCGACAAGCCAGGCAACTCGCTGCACCACCTCCCTCCCCACCCCAAGACATCAGTACCATGGGCGAGGCTGGAGGCGGGCAAGCGGAGGAGCAAGCGGCCTCTCTAACCTGGCCCCTGGTGCATCAACTCGACGCTCCAAAGCCTGCTAGCAGAGGAGTGGCCAGTTGCTGCACGCCAGCACACGAGGGACCATGACGTTCAGTGCATCGTGGTTGGCTGCGCCATCTAATGCAAACGTTGGCAGAACCGCGGCATGCTGGCGGAGGTGGCCAACACGTTTGCGGCCACCACCGACACCGAGGAATAGTAGACCACGGGAACCGCCGCTCTGCCTAGTGCCCACAAGATTTGCGAATTATAAAGACTTTAGGCTAATTGCCTTCTTCAACCGCGGTCTCGCCTATTTGACAGGTGACTGTGGTAAGTGGATAAATTTGCACGTCCATCACAAGATCATACATCCTCCATGGTTCTCTGATGCCATTGAACATAAGGGCTTCATTTATGCTGTTGACTCCTTCTATGGTTGGATGTATTGCTGGCCTACTCCAGTCATCGCCACAAACAGCTGTTATAGCAGTATGTTACTTTCCTATGATATCATGATTGCTTGCTTATATTACTGTTAACATTTACTAAAAAAAATTAATGCTCATAACACGTTGTTCTTAAGATTGACTACATTAAGAGCCCTTTTTTATTTGACTCCAACTTGATATGATGTTGTGGGCGCCTGGTGTCCCTACCCTTCCTAGCTATAGAACCTTTCAATGAAAAGCGGCATGGCAGTTGCAGGTGGTTCCTAGCTCGATCAGACGATGGCAAATGATTGATGATCGTTTGCACGTAACGGACATGTTGTTTCATGGAATACAATCATAGTCACTGCAAGGTATTTGGGCAGAATCCCAGCTTCTCTGGGCCTTGAGGATTGTTAACTGCAGGCTGGTAAGTAGCCTCGGTACACGCTCTCTGTTTCTCGAACTGAATTATCCGATTAACCAGGAGATAACCGACGACAAGGATCATGATGGCAGGGCAGTTTCGTTCATCAGGAAAAACAGATATGTGCTATGCGTCTCTGCATGCACGATGCGTCTCCGCATGCACCATGCCCTGGTATGTGCCACCACGCCCTGGAGCCCAAAGTAGATAGACGGTCGCAGGTGAGGGAGTTCTGGATTGAGGGGTCCTCAGGTGTCTGGGCTGTGTGACATTGGCCGGACTGATGGGCGTGAAGATACAAGGTAGAAGGCCTTCCCTTGTGTCCGGATAGGATTGTCCTCTACGTGGATGGCAAGATTGGCATCCGGATGTATAGTTTGCTTCCCCTGTAAACCAACTCTTTACAACCCTAGGCCCTTCCGGTGTCTGTATGAACCGGAGGGGTTAGTTCGCAGAGGCTATGAGAATTTACATAGGCTAGACATCTAGGGTTTAGCCATTACGATCTTGAGGTAGATCAACTCTTTTAACCCCTATATTCATCAAAGTCAATCAAGCAGGACGTAGGGTTTTACCTCCATTAAGAAGGCCTGAACCTGGGTAAGCATCATGTCCCCTTAGTCTCATGTTACCTTCGATCCTCAGACGCACAGTCCAGGACCCCCTACCCAAGATCAGCCGGTTTTGACACTGACATTGGTGCTTTCATCGAGAGTTCCTTTGTGTCATCGATGGAAGGATCGATGGCTCACCTTGTCATCAATAGCAGGATCACCTCTGGAAGGGCCCTAGCTCCAGGATAGGTCCTCCAGCTTGGCGGTTTCACCATGAGTGCTCGCTTCACCGTTAAGCCAAAGGCAGGCCCCTCATCTCCGCATCGGCCTCGAACATTCCAAAAAGATGGATCTAGCAGATGTCTCATCCTTGATCGAACTGCTAGATCGCATCGCTGCCCTGGGGGTCGCAACAGACTATGATCAGATTGCGCCTAAGCCCGATCAGAGGGAAATCAAGTCCCCACTGATCACCCATCTGGTAGCGGTCGTGGAGGAACAAGCCGAGAATACTTCTCCCCCTAAGTTAAGAATAAGCTATGTTCAGATTTTCCAAGCCCTGCGTGCCGGATACCCATCTTAGGGAAGAGACCAGATGTCCTCCGAACATAGAATCGGGTGTCAAGCCCGAGGGTCACCAAGACCATCCGGATCCTGGACTAGTGACCTCAGAGATTCTTCAAACTCCAGATCCAATAGTGGGTTAGGGCTTGGATTTCAGCCAGCCCATCCACCACAAGCAATATTCCCCAAGCAATTCAGGTCCTCTAGATGTATGTGACCTGATGTACGTACGCCAGCAACCTCAGGAAATGGTCCATCACTTCTCGGCCAAGTTCCTACTTACTCAAAATAAGATTAAAGTTTGCTGCAACGACGATGCGGTTTCAGTTTTTTACAGCAACTGTATAGACAAGGGAGTCCTCCATGCCCTCAACCGCCGCCGCATACTGCACTTTGCAGATTTGGCGCACATAGTACAGAAGCATTGCACAATGCAAAGCACCAAGAAAGCCCAGACGGCCCGATGGGATCCTCATGCATTTAACCAGCCCACCGGACATGCAAAAAGGATGCACCTTTATGGGGCACCCGATCAACATCTCATTGACAAGAAAATCTAATCCTTCACAGGACATAGAACTGTCATTAACGAATTGCTCGACAAGCCCTGTCAAATACACACTATGCTGAATACCGAACCAACACATAGCCTTCGGGCATGTTGGGTACTTCGGCAAGTGGCTAAGAGCGGCGAGGCCATCCTCACCAACACTACCCCAGAGAATCACTCTTTGGAGGATGACACTCTCGATGTCTTTATGGTCTTTGAAACCTTTTCTTCAAATAATCGGCGCAAAAGGGTGCTCCGTGACCTCACCGAAGTAAACCAAGTAGCCGCAATAAATCCTTGGAACGACATGGCAATAACTTTTACTGCCAATGATGAACTGAAAGTGCAACTGTCCCTGGGTGGTTTTGGTAATTCCTAACAACATATAGCCCATTGAGCTAATGCTATTTCAAGATAAATATTTCAGGAAAGCTCAATGTTTGGCATGGCATGGATAAGAAAGTGGACCCCTCAAAATACTAAGAACACATGTTGGCTCAAGCTCAAGACTCTACATTTTACTTTTTGTGATCCAAGATCACATTGAGTCCACAGGAAAAGCCAATACTATGAAAAGGGGATGTGGTGTTTATTAATGAGTTACTTGCTCAAAATGCTTAGTGATATGCTCCAAAACCCTCAAATACTTTCTGATATCCACATATCTCCCAAACCAAAAGTCAAACTCGGCCGCACCAAAATTTCCTACCCGGCCACACCGAGTTCACTTGACATAGCCACTGCCACAAACCCTAGTCAATTCGTTCTCACCGATAGGGATCTCGGTCTCACCGAGATGGGATTACAACCTCTCTACTTCCCTTCTAACGTTTCGGTCCAACTGAGATGGGCGATCGGTCCCACCGAGATTGTAATGCAATCTCTCTGTTTCCCCTTCGTAACATTTCAGTCTAACCGAGATGAGCGAATCGGTCCCACCGAGTTTGCCTATTACCAAAATCGGTCCCACCGAGTTTGTGTAATCGGTCTCACTGAGATTACGTTATGCCCTAACCCTAATGGAATCACTCCCACCAAGTTGACATGTCAGTCCCACCGAAAATCCTGATGTTCACATTTTGAACTAAATCGGTCTGACCGAGTTTCATGATTCGGTCCCACCGAATTCGGTAATTTTTGTGTAACGGTTAAATTTTGTGTGGAGGCTATATATACCCCTCCACCCACTCTTCATTCATGGACAGAGCCATCAGAACATGCCTACACTTCCAACATACATTTTCTGAGAGAGAACCAGCTACACTTGTGTTGAGGTCAAGATAATCCATTCCAACCACTTAAATCATGATCTCTGGCCTTCCCCAAGTTGCTTTCCACTCAAACCATCTTTCCACCAAATCCAATCATATGAGACAGAGTTGAGTGTTGAGGAGACTTTCATTTGAAGCACAAGAGCAAGGAGTTCATCATCAACACACCATCTATTAGCTTTTGGAGAGTGGTGTCTCCTAGATTGGCTAGGTGTCACTTTTGAGCCTCCATCAAGATTGTGGAGTTGAACCAAGGAGTTTGTACGGGCAAGGAGATCGCCTACTTCGTGAAGATCTACCCTAGTGAGGCAAGTCCTTTGTGGGCGATGGCCATGGTGGGATAGACAAGGTTGCTTCTTCATGGACCCTTCATGGGTGGATCCCTCCGTGGACTCACGCAACCGTTACCCTTCGTCGGTTGATGTCTCCATCAATGTGGATGTACGATAGCACCACCTATCGGAACCATGCCAAAAATCTCCGTGTCTACATTGTGTTTGCTCCCTCAAACACATCCCTTTACCTTCATATGAAATTGTTTTACATTCTGCTGCTATACTCTTAGAATTGCATGTGTAGGTTAATTACTTGACGTGTGCTAAGTTGTTAAAATCTGCCAAGACTTAAAATTGGGAAAAGGCTAGATTTTTATTTGGTCAAGTAGTCTAATCACCCCCCCTCTAGACATACTTTTGATCCTACAAGTGGTATCAGAGCTTTGGTCTCCATCTGCTTTGATTTCCACATCTTTTGGTGATCATAGCCTTGGTTTCGCAACCTATGAGAGTATGGCATCTAGCGAGGGAAATTACCACCATAGAGGTCCTTACTTTGATGGTACTAATTTTGCTAGTTGGAAGCATAAGATGAAAATGCATATTCTTGGACATAACCCCTTCGTTTGGGCTATTGTGTGTATTGGCTTGCAAGGTGAATTCTCTGATGGGAGAGAACCGAACCGTGAAGCTACCGCGGAAGAGTTGAAGATGCTGCAATACAATGCTCAAGCTTGTGATATTCTCTTCAATGGATTGTGCGCCGAAGAATTCAACAAAATTAGTCATCTTGAGAATGCAAAGGAAATTTGGGATACTTTGATTGATATGCACGAAGGTACCGACTCCGTCAAGGAATCCAAATTGGATGTGCTTCAAAGTCAACTTCACAAATTCAAAATGAAGGATGGCGAAGGTGTCGCTAAAATGTACTCTAGCCTTGCTCTCATCACAAATTCATAATCAAGAAGATCCTAAGAGCCTTCGATGGAAAATATGATACCGTGTGCACATTGATCCAAATGATCCCCAATTACAAAGATCTCAAGCCTACAGAAGTGATTGGAAGAATTGTTGCTCATGAGATGTCACTTAAAGATAAGGAAGAGCTCCACAACAAGTCAAGTGGTGCTTACAAAGCCTCATGTGATGCTCCCACATCATCAAGTGAGAAAAAAACCTTCAATGAAGAATTGAGCCTAATGGTGAAGAACTCAACAAGTTCTACAAGAGTAGAAGCAAGGAAAGAAGTTCCATGTCAAGGTCCTACAATGACAAAATATCTTCAAGTCGTGAACGTAATTGCTACAGTTGTGGAAGACTCGGACACTACTCCAATGAGTGTACGGCTCCCTACAAAAGAAGAGAAGATTCTCCCAAAAGAAGAAGTAGAAGAGAAGAAACACCACCTAGATAGAGAAGGAGTAGAGATGATCATTATGAGTGAAGACCCTCTTGGAGAAGCAAGGATTCGGAAAGGAAGGACAAGTCATCAAAGAGCTACAAAAAATGAAGACATCAAGCACATGTTGGTGAATGGGTATCCGGCTCCGACTCCGACAATCACTCCGAAAGAAGTTACCACTCGGACTCCGAATACACTCAAGATGAAGGTGTTGCCGGTCTAGCACTTGTGTCAACAAACTTCTACAACATATTTTCCTCACCAAATGAAGGAATTGGAAGATTCTTCATGGCTAAAGGCCCAAAGGTATCACACCCCGAGTATGTTGATTTCAATAGTGATGAAGATGAATTGCTAGTTGATGATGATTTACTTGTTGACAACTCTAGTTATGAAAACTATGATGAATTTTCTATTTATCATGCTAAACAAGATAAAAAGAATGACAATGATAAGAAGGAGATTGAGCGTCTAAGTAAAGAACTAAACACTCTTAAGTTTGCTCATGAAACTACCTTGGAAGATCATCGAGAACTTTTAAGGACTCATGAGAAGCTACGCTTTGAAAAGCTCAACCTTGAGCAAGAGCATGAGTTCTTCAAGGCAATCAATGATGATCTTCGCAAGAAAAGTTCTTCTTACATTGCCAATCATTTACTCTTGTTCACTTACATGCCACAAGTTAAATATAGCAACAAGAACAAGAAAGATTCTTCTTCTAGTAGTAGTAACAATAATCATGCTAAAATCAATGTTGTTGCTTCTAGTAGTTCTCTTGATTCCACTAATGATTCTCTTAGCCAAGTTGCACTTGAGCAAGAAAATAGCTTATAGAGAAAGGTGTTTACAAGAGTCTTGCCGGAAGTAAGAAATTTGAGGAAACTGTACGCAAGCAAGGAAGACACCGGAAGAATCAAGGTGCTAGTTTTGAATGAAAGTTCAATGCCAATGGAGTTGAGTGGGAAGAAGATCAATACCCCAAGACGTAGTTTGTTCCCTAACAAGAGAAGTATGATCCTACTTCTTTCCAAGGAACACAAGCTCAAGATGATCTTCCACCACAAGACCACAAGCTAAAGGGCAAGGACAAGCTTCAAGAGGAGATTGATGAATTTGAAGAAGGCCCTAAGGCATTGGTCAAGTGGGTTCCCATGACTACATCAAGTACGACTAAAACTCCAAGGATTCCCATCAAAATGGTGTGGATCCTGAAAAAGAAGAACTAGAGAGTTCTTGAGGGTGACTCGACCAACATACTTCACTCATATCATTTTTGCAAGGACAAGTACAAACAACTTCCATATCTTGCATTAGTTAAAGGAGTCACAAACCATCTTGTTGGTAAGACAAGGGACAAGGTAACCGAATGCATTCATGGACATAATCTTGGGGGAGCTTTACTCTAATCAATTGAGCTAAAGCAACTCTATGTCTATGGACATAATCTTAGGAGGGATGAATATCACTCTATGTCTATGGATATACTTGTTTGTTCCTTATGGGACTAACATGTGTAGATATTGAAAGTGCAACTCGCTCCAAAGGATTGCTCTGAATGATCCACATCAACTTTGAGCACCTACATCTTCAACACCTACATGAAGTCATCATCGACAAAACCCAAGGTTTGTTCATCCCTCCTAAGGGGGATATCACATCTTGGGGGATCTTTACTCTAATCAATTGAGCTAAAGCAACTCTAACGATGTGAACACAACAATGCATTATGTTAAAGTGGTAACCCCATTTGTGCTTAAACGATGAGTATGACCTACAATCAAATGTTCTCATTTGACTCCTCAGTCAATATACTCATATATAGATGACCTAGTCATCGCCAAATTGCTTGATAGATGCTAGAGTGATTATGCATGCTTTGCCACATATTTCATTTGCCATCTTATTGTCTGAGCATGTTGGTTGCATATTTGACTCATTCGAGGACATCCATTTGTTGCCTTGATTGTTTGGCCTTTTCTCTTTTGCGAAATGGATGGACAAGAATGCCTAGGGACTTCCTCTAGCTATGTATGTTTTTCTCGTCTCAAACTCTATTCATGCTACATCACAAAGTTTGATCAAGTCAATTTCGAACCACTCTGTGTGAGGAGCACTCGAGTCCCCGATTCGTCATAGACTTAAACTTCCAAAACCTCTTTGTGCATTTCGGTATGACCGAGTCATCCATTTCGGTCACACCAAGATCACTAAGTTGATCTAGGTTTTCAATCTCGGTGGAACCGATTTGAACTTTTCGGTCACACCGAGTTGCAGTAACCACTTGCGATTCTGCATCTCGGTGCCACAGAGTTGTTCCACTCGGTCACACTAATAGGGTCGGGATATATACACCCACGGGTAAGATTTTGGAAATTTCTTCAAACTCCTCAGCCCATGTGTGTGCCCTGCTCTACCTCCTCGGCTCTCCGAATCGTCTCCTCGCTGCCAACGACCTCCCGCCCTGTTTTCCATCGCCATCAATGGAAATCTGCTCCGCCATTGTTGCCGTAGCGAACTCCCGCCGAACTAGGGTATGGGTTCGACCCTTGTGCTATTCATTTACCTCTGATTCATAGCACATTGTTTTTCCATGATCCTTACCACGAATACAAACACTCTATCCACTTAAAACATCCTTTAGGTAAGATTTGATTTCAAAATTTAGGGATAGGTCTCCGCCGAAGTCATCTCAAACCGACCGAGTTGTAGAAATCCGTCTCACCGATTTGGCTTAGGCCATAGCACTTGCAATTTTTGGTCCGACCGAAAACTGCAAATCGGTGTGACCGAGTTTGATTCTCTATGAAACCCTAGCAGTCTCGGTGCCACCAAACTGTGACTCGGTCTGACCGAGTTCACTAGTTTAGGTTCCAAAAGCTGCTTCGGTATCACCGAGTTTAAAAATTGATAGCTCGTAAATGCTTTCTGTGGAGAACTAAAACTAAGTTTTTAAGTCATCTTTTTGCAAAAACTCTACAATTTGTGATTTTCATCCACTCTATCTCATCTACATCTTTTCACAGGGTCTGTTGTCAGTGAGTTTTCAGAGATGTTTGATCAAAGTGATAGTCAAAATAGGTCCGAGGAACATGTGCAGCTGAGTGAGGGTTCAGATCCCTCGAGCACTTCTGATGATGGCAGCAGGAGCACTCCCAGCAACTTGCCAAAGGCAGCCACTAGATCTAGGAAGAAGAGAACCTCAGGATCTGAGGAGGAGGATTATGTTGCCAATGAGGAGGAAGTAAGCTCCAAGAAGAAGGTGCTGAAAAAGGAGTATGGCACAGCTGCTAAAATTAAGCCAGGAATGAATAAGAAGGCTCCAGCAAAGAGAATTCCTATGTCCAAGGCCAGAGCCTCTACTCAAGAGACAATGGAGTTCATTCTTGAACCCAAAGAAGGTGGAGTAGGCAAGAAAAGGAAGGGGAGGGTTAAGAAGACCATTGCTAGAGTCATTGGCAAGCCCTCCATGAGGAGAGATCCTCTGAAGAAGAGGAAGAGGAATAGGATGCTGCACCAGCACCCAAAGCTCAGAAGCTTATGGGAGATGCTATAAAGTCAGGGGCAGCTCCATCAAAGCCCAAGACAGCACCCAAAGCTCCATCTTAGAAGACCAATAAGCCCAAGAGGATCACCAGAAGTATACCTGCTGAAGAAAAGAACAAGGTCCCAATGCCTCAGGCTGAAGAAGAAGATGATGAGTCTCTTATTTTGAGAAAATTGAAGCCCAAGATTCCAGACCACAATGATGCTCATCCAGTCACTGAGAACACGCACATTAGGAAAGATTCAGGATTGAGATTGTGGAGAGAGTCCGATCCTTATGCTATGAGGAGGAGGACTGCAGTTGACTACCGGTTTCATACGAAGGAACATTAATACTTTTATGAAACTATTTTGCTTGACAAGAAGCCCATTGTCTGGTTGATTGGGAATACATCTAGGAGAATTAAGATCACTTTCCAGGAGTTTATGACAGCTTGAAAGCATGTGGAGTAGATGAGTTTGTTGACAGAAGCTCACAAAATGGAATGATGAGCTGATCATGCAGTTTTACTCCACTGCTCACTTTTACCCAGATGGGAAGATCATATGGATGTCAGAAGGTACTAGGTACCAATCCAAAGTTGAAGACTGGGCAAAATTGGTAAATGCCCTAGAAGAACATGAAGATGACTTGGATGTGTATGCCAAGAAGAAGAAGGACCACAACACTATGGCTAACATGTACCAGGAGATCCCAGATAAAGCTTTGGAGACTCATGATGTCTACTACACAACCTTGTTCTTGTAAACATTGTTGGGCCTCCAAGTGCAGAGGTTTGTAGGACAGTAGCAAATTTCCCTCAAGTGGATGACCTAAGGTTCATCAATCCGTAGGAGGCGTAGGATGAAGATGGTCTCTCTCAAGCAACCCTACAACTAAATAACAAAGAGTCTCTTGTGTCCCCAACACACCCAATACAATGGTAAATTGTATAGGTGCACTAGTTCGGCGAAGAGATGGTGATACAAGTGCAATATGGATCGTAGATAATAGTTTTTGTAATCTGAAAATATAAAAACAGCAAGGTAACTAATGATAAAAGTGAGCGTAAAAGGTATTGCAATAATAGGAAATAAGGCCTAGGGTTCATACTTTCGCTAGTGTAAGTTCCCTCAACAATACTAACATAATTGGATCACATAACTATTCCTCAACATGCAACAAAGAGTCACTCCAAAGTCACTAATAGCGGAGAATGAACGAAGAGATTATGGTAGGGTACGAAACCACCTCAAAGTTATTCTTTCCAATCAATCCGGTGGGCTATTCCTATAAGTGTCACAAGCAGCCCTAGAGTTCGTACTAGAATAACACCTTAAGACACAAATCAACCAAAACCCTAATGTCACCTAGATACTCCAATGTCACCTCAAGTATCCGTGGGTATGATTATACGATATGCGTCACACAATCGCAGATTCATCTATTCAACCAACACAAAGGACCTCAAAGAGTGCCCCAAAGTTTCTACCGGAGAATGACGACGAAAACGTGTGCCAACCCCTATGCATAGGTTCATGGGCAGAACCCGCAAGTTGAAAACCAAAACATACATCAAGTGAATCACGTGATATCCCATTGTCACCACAGATATCCATGGCATGACATACATCAAGTGTTCTCAAATCTTTAAAGACTCAATCCGAAAAGATTACATCAAAGGGGAAACTCGATTCATTACAAGAGAGAAGAGGGGGAGGAGAAACATAAGATCCAACTATAATAGCAAAGCTCGGGATACATCAAGATCGTATCACCTCAAGAACACGAGAGAGAGAGAGAGAGATCAAACACATAGCTACTGGTACATACCCTCAGCCCCGAGGGAGAACTACTCACTCTTCATCATGGAGAGCACCAGGATGATGAAGATGGCCACCGGAGAAGGATTGCCCCCTCCGGCAGGGTGCCGGAACGGGTCTAGATTGGTTTTCAGTGGCTACAGAGGCTTCTGGCGGCGGAACTCCCGATCTAATTTCTGTTCTGGAAGTTTTAGGTTACGTAGGTATATATGGGTGCAGGGGGTACGTCGGAGGAGCTACGGGGGCCCCACGAGGCAGGGGGCGCGCCCTAGGGGGGGCGCCCCCACCCTCCTGAGCACCTCCCGTATCTCCTGACGTGGAGTCCAAGTCTATCTGGTGGATTTCGTTCCAAAAATAACTTCTCAAGTTGATTTCGTTCCGTTTCGACTCCGTTTGATATTCCTTTCTTCGAAACACTGAAATAGGCATAAAACAGCAAATCTGGGCCGGGCCTCCGGTTAATAGGTTAGTCCCGAAAGTAATATAAAAGTGGATAATAAAGCCCAATATTGCCCAAAATAGTAGATAATATAGCATGGAGTAATCAAAAAATATAGATACGTTGGAGACATATCAAGCATCCCCAAGCTTAATTCCTGCTCGTCCTCGAGTAGGTAAATGATAAAAAAGATAATTTTTGATGTTGAATGCTAGTTGGCATAATTTCAATGTAAATCTTCTTAATTGTGGCATGAATATTCAGATCCGTATAATTCAAGACAAAAGTTTAATATTGACATAAAAACAATAATACTTCAAGCATACTAACTAAGACATCATGTCCTCTCAAAATAACATGGCCAAAGAAAGTTATCCCTACAAAATCATATAGTCTGGCTATGCTCTATCTTCACCACACAAAATATCCAAATGATGGACAACCCTGATGACAAGCCAAGCAATTGTTTCATACTTTTGATGTTCTCAAACTTTTTCAATCTTCATGCAATACATGAGCGTGAGCCATGGACATAGCACTATAGGTGTAATAGAATAGTGGTTGTGGAGAAGACAAAATGGGAGAAGATAGTCTCACATCGACTAGGCGTATCAACGGGCTATGGAGATGCCCATCAATAGATATCAATGTGAGTGAGTAGGGATTGCCATGCAACGGATGCACTAGAGCTATAAGTATATGAAAGCTCAACAAAAGAAACTAGTGGGTGTGCATCCAACTCGCTTGCTCACGAAGACCTAGGGCATTTTGAGGAAGCCCATCATTGGAATATACAAGCCAAGTTCTATAATGAAAGATTCCCGCTAGTATATGAAAGTGACAACATAGGAGACTCTCTATCACGAAGATCATGGTGCTACTTTGAAGCACAAGTGTGGAAAAAGGATAGTAGCATTGTCCCTTTTTATTTATTTTCTCCTTTTTTTGGGCCTTCTTTTTTTATTTGGCCTTCCCCCTTTTTTATTTGGCCTTTCTATTTTTTTTATTTGGGACAATGCTCTATTAATGATGATCATCACACTTTTATTTTCTTACAACTCAGTAACTACAACTCGATACTTAGAACAAGATATGACTCTATATGAATGCCTCCGGCGGTGTACCGGGATGTGCGATGATGCATGAGTGACATGTATGAAAGAATTATGAATGGTGGCTTTGCCACAAATACAATGTCAATTACATGATCATGCTAAGCAATATGACAATGATGGAGCGTGTCATAATAAATAGAATGGTGGAAAGTTGCATGGCAATATATCTCGGAATGGCTATGGAAATGCCATAATAGGTAGGTATGGTGGCTGTTTTGAGGAAGGTATATGGTGGGTTTATGGTACCGGCGAAAGTTGCGCGGTACTAGAGAGGCTAGCAATGGTGGAAGGGTGAGAGTGCGTATAATCCATGGACTCAATATTAGTCATAAAGAACTCACATACTTATTGCAAAAACCTATTAGTTATCAAAACAAAGTACTACGTGCATGCTCCTATGGGGATATATTGGTAGGAAAAGACCATCGCTCGTCCCCGACCGCCACTCGTAAGGAAGGCAATCAATAAATAAATCATGCTCCGACTTCATCACATAATGGTTCACCATACGTGCATGCTAAGGGAATCACAAACTTCAACACAAGTATTTCTCAAATTCATAAGCACTCGACTAGCATGACTCTAATATCACCATCTCCATATCTCAAAACAATTATCAAGTATCAAACTTCTCATAGTATTCAACACACTCATAAGAGAATTTTATTATTCTTGAATACCTAGCATATTAGGATTTTAAGCAAATTACCATGCTATTTAAGACTCTCAAAATAATCTAAGTGAATCATTAGAGTTCATCTATTTCTTCAAAATAAAACTACCACCATGCTCTAAAAGATATAAGTGAAGCACTAGAGCATCGACAAACTACTCCGAAAGATATAAGTGAAGATCGATGAGTAGTTGAATAATTATGCAACTATGTGAAGACTCTCTAACATTTAATAATTTCAGATCTTGGTATTCTATTCAAACAGCAAGCAAAACAAAATAAAATGACATCTAAGAATAGCAAACATCATGTGAAGAAGCAAAAACTTAGGATCAACCGATACTAACCGATAGTGTTGAAGAAGAAAGGTGGGATGCCAACCGGGGCATCCCCAAGCTGAGATGCTTGAGACTTCTTAAAATATTATCTTGGGGTGCCTTGGGCATCCCCAAGCTTGAGATTTTGTGTCTCCTTAATTCCTCTCATATCACGGTCTCCCTAAATCTCAAAAGCTTCATCCACACAAAACTCAACAAGGACTCGTGAGATAAGTTAGCATAAACCATTGCAAAAACCTTATCATACTCTACTGTAGCAAATCACTAAAATTATTATTCAACATTGCATACTAAATGCCTCTGCATATTTAATAGTCCTATCCTCAAATAGAATCATTAAAGAAGCAAAGATATGCAAACAATGCAAACATAACAGCAATCTGCGTAAACAGGATAGTCTGTAAAGAATGCAGAAACATCCATACTTCCCTAGCTCCAAAAATTATGAAAGAAAATTCCCACTGTAGTAAATTTATCAGAGCTTAATATGCAAAAGGTTTCAACATTTTATCACATTCTGACTTCTCTCGGGAATTATTGCAACAGCGGTAAACTTTCTGTTTTCAAACAGCAACATGTATACTTGTAACATAGGCATAGTAAAGGCTATCAATGCCACTTTTATTGAAATAAAAGATGAAAAACATTATTCTAAATAACAGAAAGCAAATCCTAACAAAATAAATTGACTCTCCAAGCAAAACACATATCATGCGGCGAATAAAAATATAGCTCCAAGTAAAGTTACCGATGAACGAAGACGAAAGAGGGGATGCCTTCCGGGGCATCCCCAAGCTGAGGCTCTTGGTTGTCCTTGAATATTACCTTGGGGTGTCTTGGGTATCCCCAAGCTTAGGATCTTACCACTCCTTGTTCCATAGTCCATCGAATCTTTATGTAAAACTTGAAAACTTCACGACACAAAACTTAACAGAAAACTTGTAAGCTCCGTTAGTATAAGAAAATAAATAACCACTTCAAGGTACTGTAATGAACTCATTCTTTATTTATATTGGTGTTAAACCTACTTTATTCCAACTTCTCTATGGTTTATAAACTATTTTACTAGCCATAGATTCATCAAAATAAGTAAACAACACATGAAAAACAGAATCTGTCAAAAACAGAACAATCTGTAGTAATCTGGATCAAACGTATACTTCTGGAACACATAAAATTCTCAAATAAATTGCCGGACCTGAGGAAGTTACCTATTAATCATCCTAAAAAATAATTAACTAAATATCACTATCCAAATAAAAATGGCAGTAGTTCTCGTGAGGGCTAAAGTTTCTGTTTTTTACAGCATGATCAACAAGACTTTCCCAAAGTCTTCCCAAAGGTTCTACTTGGCACAAACACTAATTAAAAGCATAAAACCACATCTAAACAGAGGCTAGATGAATTATTTATTACTTAACAGGAGCAAAAAGCAAAGAACAAGAATAAAATTGGGTTGCCTCCCAACAAGCGTTATCGTTTAATGCCCCTAGCTAGGCATGATGATTTCAATGATGCTCACATAAAAGATAAGAATTGAAACAAAAAGAGAGCATCATGAAGAATATGACTAACTAATTTAATTCTAACCCACTTCTTATGCATAGGGATTTTCTGAGCAAACAACTTATGGGAACAAGAATCAACTTGCATAGGAAGGTAAAACAAGCATAACTTCAAAAGTTTAAGCACATAGAGAGGAAACTTGATATTATTGCAACTCCTACAATGTTTTGGAAGTCGTTGCTCGGTCCGATCCTTTAGCAACACATTTTCCACATGTCCATAACATGCAGCCCACTGATGAAGGCCCAATAGAGCAGCCCATAATTAACTGGAAGGGAGGCTCTCACATGAATCTGACCCAGGTACATGCTCATGGTCCCCTAAACATAAATAAGTAAATAAATAAATAAAGTTAAACGCTCATGCACCAGTTCTTTAAATTCACGATTTAACAGGAGGATATTATTTCCTATGATAGTGTCATTACATTCAGTCAATATTATTCTTAGGCAAAGATAGCGACCAGTCTTCATTCTCCCACATTTTCTTCCTGCAACTAGCGGACCCATGCAAATCGTAGTCAACATCATAAATAGTTCCGGTCCATTTTTGTTTTTCAATAAGAATGTCCAACCCATCCCAGCACATTGGCGACAACACTTTATCCTCTGCCTTGGTGCGCTCGCCGCGGTGCCACTTTCTGGCACTATCAACATAGTGAATCAGGAGAGGACTGTAGTTGTGAGTATGACAGTATGGACCCGCCAGGTCCACTCCCGAACACAAGCAAGCACCTCTTTTACTACTCAGATGCACCCCTCGTTTTTTACTATAATCCACCCTGCTGATATCTCGGACCCACATCATTTTCAACATATAGTCAATTAATGGCAGAATTGCACAACTTTTCTTTTGAGGATTTGTTCGGAGGAGCAGGCTATAAACTGGGTTGTGTGGTCTCTATGGCCCGTCTAACAACTTGACCAGCCCAGCAATTTTTTCTTTGGGAAAATAGGTAGCCCACTATTTCTTTTTGAATAATACCCAAGCTAGGCCTATTTGTTTTCTCCGACTTACTAGGCTGCAAATCTTTGAAGACGAAGAGGGATGCATTCTGGCCTAGCCAAAGAGTATGGTCAGTATCTTTTAAAAGCAATATCAAAGGGGTTGAAAATTCCAAAAAAATAGCAAATGGGAAATTAGTTTCCTTTTTTGTTTTTGTTCTTCACTGATATTTTATATTTCATTCAATTTTAATATGACATAGTACTAATTTATTTTTAAATTTGGTTTAGTATGGCTAATAGTTTTTGAATTAAGAATATTTTGTTCCTCACCAAAAGTTTGTGAATTTTCAAAATTTCGCACATTTTTTAGTTCAATTTTTTACAATGGTACTGACCAGAAAATGGGCAGCAATTCTAAAAATGAAAATGGGCTGCAATAAATTCCATATGAATTAGAAAATGAGTGAAATTTATAAAAATAATAGAAAATGGACTGTACATGCCACAGATTTTGAGGTTGACTTGTTTACACAAGGCTTTGTCAGTCAACACATGATTCTAGCAGCAGTGGCTGTTGGATGTCCATTCAACGGTCGATGTGCTTCTTCAATCTCTGATCTTCCTGCTCCAGCCGCCTAAACCAGCACTGGCTGGACTGCCTACTCCCTCCACTTGTGGCCCGCTGTGATGCCGCGCAGGCTTCACCGGCCCACCCTACTCCCTCCGCTGGCCTGGCCGCATGCAATCAACTGCCTCCTTATTATGAAAAAAATGATTCCTCCCACTAACATCTGGGCCGCACCGGTTCGAAGGCTGACCTATGGGCCTACTAAGTTAACACGTACGCAGGGCTTTGTAAACTTAGTCAACAAACGATTCTAGCAGCAGTGACTGTTGGATTTGAATCGAAAGGTCCTGCTGCTTCTGCAATCGCTGCTCTTCTTGCACCAGCCACCCAAACCAGCACCGACGAGACTGCCTGCTCCTACCTCCAGTGGCCGGCTGTGCTACCGCTGAGGCCTCACCACCCCCTACTACTCCCACCACTGGCCAGGCACTACGGCGATGGCAGCCTCACACCATAGCTGAACCACTGAACTCTTGTACTCCTCTCTGTGTGGGCATCCAGTGTCGCGTCTTCCCCGGCTCTGCTTTGTCCCCTTCCTAGGCCTCGACGTTGTCCACCGCCTTGGTGCTCTCGGCGCGGCGTGGTCAATGTGGTCAAGTAACGACTTCCATCGAAAGACTACTGTACGTGGAGAGGCCGACAGCAGGGTCCACGGCCACCGCAAGGAAGTGCCTCCTTATTACACGCAAAATAATTATTCCCCCACCTGACAGCAGGGACCCACCAGACGGGCCACCATATTTCACTCCCCCCTGACTGCTAGGACCCACCAGCTACATCTTCCCATGCAAGGAAGTGCCTCCTTATCCTCCCTGATAGTCAGGATTCACCTGGTCGAAGCGTACGTAGCGTTGTCATTCTGCTCGCGAACGTGTACGTACATACTGGTCGATCGGTCTGTCTGCTGGCTGCAGTGATGAATCGTGGCCGAGTAAGGAAGGACACATGTCATAGTAGCGGCGCACATGTAGCATGTACACGTACGTACAACTAGGGTGCAAGAAAGTAAATACGGCCACATACGTAGATACGGGCGGGGTCTTGTACACCTACTCATGCATACGTATGGCCAGGGCCCGTGCACATTGAGGGAGTCCTGGACTAAGGGGTCCTCAGGCGTCAGGCCTGTTAGCCATGGGCCGACCTGATGGTTTGTGAAGATACGAAGACCAAAGACTGCACCCGTGTACGTATGGGATTCTCCTCGGCATGGATGGCAAGCTTGGCGATCAATTATGAAGATTCCTTCCTCTGTAACCGACCTTATACAACCCTAGTCCCGTCCGGTGTCTATATAAACCATAGGGATTAGTCCGGATAGGGCAATAATCATTACCGTAGTCATACAGTCTAGGTTTTTAGGATTTAGCCATCTCGATCTCATGGTAGATCAACTCTTGTAATATTCATATTCATTAAGATCAATCAAGCAGGACGTAGGGTATTACCTCCATAGAGAGGGCCCGAACCTGGATAAACATCGTGTCCCCTGTCTCTTGTTACCATCGACCTTAGACGAGCAGTTCGGGACCCCCTACCCGAGATCCGCCGGTTTTGACACCGAAATTAGTGCTTTCATTGATAGTTCCATTGTGCCGTCCTCAAAAGTTTTGATGGCTCCTTCAATCATCTACAATGACGCTGTCCAAGGGGAGGTCTTCCTCCCCGGACAGATCTTCATTTTCGGTGGCTTCGCACCGCAGGCCAACTCGCTTGGCCATCTGGAGCAGATCGATAGCTACGCCCCTGGCCGTCAGGTCAAATTCGAGAGCTTAAACTACGTGGCTGATATCCGCAGAGACTTGATTTTCGATACCACGGCAATCGATCCCCGTCACCTCGATGAACATGACTTAGATCTGTCATCGGGCCATACCCAGGAACATGCACCTGTAACCGCTCTGGCCTTAGATCCGGAGCAGGTCGCGCCATCCGAGGACAGGAAGCTTAACCCCGCCATGGAAGCCGCAGACTCCATGGCGTTGGAGCCGCACACAGACCTAACCTATGGTAATGCCCGTGTCACCGGAACCTCGGGCTCATTTCCGGTTAAAAGTTCGGAACTATGCGCGTCCGCCCATGTCGAGCATGATCGGTTATCGATCGCCGAATTCGGCGCCTTAGACATCTTCCGGCACTCACCCTTGGGCGATGTGCTAAATTCATTAAAAAATCTATCCTTAGCGGGGGATTCACAACCGACCTATATCCGGTTCGAACTAGAAGCTGATGACAGGGAATTTCGCTCCCCACCCGCCACCCACTTCATAGCCACTGTCGAAGACTTAACTGACATGCTCGATTACAGCTCCGATGACATCGACGGTATGGACGACGATGCCGGAAAAGAAGAGGCCCAAGACCGGCCGTTCACCGGACGGTGGACGGCCACTTCCTCGTACGATGTATACATGGTGGATGTACCAAAGGAGAACAGCGTCGATGAAAAAGAAGAGTTGAGGATAAACCTCCTGATATACAATCGAAACAACAGCGTCAGCGGCGCCGCTCTAAGTAACACCGCAGTAAATATAGCAACACCGGCACAAGAGAACATAACACTCCGGAAGGTGCCGAAGACAACAGAGACCTCGTTGACACAGCTACCGAACAGGATGAACGGGAAGATGGGCAGGTTAGCCCTGGTAAATAGGCCACGCACGAGGACTCGGAGGACGGTAATTATCTTCCGGTCTCTGAGGATGAGGCGAGCCTCGGCTCCGAGGAATTAATCGTGCCTGAGGAACCTCTTGAGCAGGAGTGCTTCAAGCGCCAGCTAATAGCCACTACAAGGAGCCTAAAAAAGAAGCAGCAGAAGCTTCAAGCTGACCAAGATCTTCTCAATGATAAATGGACTGACGTCCTAGTAGCCGAAGAATATGACCTCAAGCGCCCGGCCAAAAGCTACCCAAAGCGCAAATTACTACATCAGTTCGACGATGATGCGCCGGAACACATACCACCATCGTGCAATGCGGCTGACCGACCACCACGTGGCCGGGACAAAGCGGCAACCCAAGCCGAACACCATCCCGCCCCGCCTCATCACAAAGGCAGAGGTAAATCAGCTCACGGTCATACATATGACCTTCGACATGACCTGAACAATAAAGCAGGACATACCATATCGATCTACGGATCACGAGGACATGCCCCGACACGCTACGACGACCATCTGTTCGGACGTGACAAGCCTAGTCATGCACGGGACAAACACCGTAGACGGAATCCATCAGAGCTACGTCATGATGCGTCTCGATATAGAGGCGCCGCACACCCTTTTTTCTTACTGACAAAGTAATGGACCACGAATTCCCAGAAGGGTTTAAACCTATAAATATCAAATCATACGACAGAACAACTGACCCCGCGGTGTGGATCGAGGACTTTATTCTCCACATTCATATGGCTCGTCGAGATGACCTCCACGCCATCAAATACCTCCCTTTAAAACTCAAAGGGCCAGCTCGGCACTGGCTAAACAGCCTGCCCAAAAATTCTATTGGCAGCTGGGAGGACTTGGAAGAGGCCTTCGTTGACAACTTCCAAGGTACATATGTCCGGCCACCAGATGCCGATGAGTTAAGTCACATTGTCTAGCAACCCGGAGAGTCATCTAGGAAGCTCTGGCCTAGGTTATTAGTTAATAAGAACCAAATCATCGACTATCCGGACGCTGAAGCCCTAGCGGCCTTCAAGCACAGCGTCCGGGACGAGTGGCTCGCTCGCCACCTCGGTCAAGAAAAACCAAAATCTATGCCAGCCCTTACCGCTCTGATGACCCGTTTGTGCGCGGGCGAAGACAGTTGGCTCGCTCGTAGAAGCAACAACGCCATCGATCCGGGCACTTCTGAAGTCCGGGACAGCAATGGTAAACCACGACGCAACAAAAACAAGCGCCGCAGTGATAACGAAAGAACGCATGACACAACGGTCAACGCCGGATTCAGCGGCCCCAAATCCGATCAATGGAAGAAGCCATTCAAGGCAAATAAACATGGACCATCCAATTTAGACAAGATATTGGAGCGGCCCTTCCAGATTCATGGCCACCCCGACAAACCAGTTAATCATACCAACAGAAGCTATTGGGTCTTCAAGCAGGTCGGCAAGCTCAACGCCTAACATAAAGCGAGGAGACCGCCGGGCGATAGCGACGACGAAGAGGGTCACCAACCCAATACCGGGGGTCAGAAGCAATTTCCCCCTGAAGTGAAAACAGTGAACATGGTATACGTGACATACAACTCTACAGGGGAGCAGGAGAAACACTCCCTCCAGACTGAGGATCACACTATGGATCCCTCAGCCAAAGCACAAAGCGGTCTCATTAGACCGCATACCTTGTCGGCCATTAAGCCACCGGTCTCCATTCAACAGGGTCGACCAAGTTTGGAGCAAGACTAGCAGTTCGGCTTCTGCCGTCCGCCTCATATACCTGCGAAATCTATAACGCACATAGGTAACTATGCACTTCAAATAGCCTGGGCATCAGTGGAAACATAACACAGACGGATCCACAAGTACTCCGATAAACTACTTCCTTTGCCCACTTTTCTAAATTACTCTTTCTTTTTTTCGCCACAGGTACCGTAAAGGCTGGTCATCTCATGGACTGTATCAGAGTCCGGGTTCATAAATTCACCCAAAGGCTACTCCTATTAAGGAGCCCCTTCACTGAGGAAAGGCGGCACAGACGTGCGATAGGAGGTCCAAAATAACTTTTTGTGGACCGCACTCCCTATTTTTCAAGCCTGTAAAGTGCCTGTTTCCTTAGTCATCGACCCAATGTCAAATAGCCGGGGTTGAGGCGTTATTATCTATAAAATGACAATTCGCATGTCAGTTCGGTTCTGGTGAACATACTCCGTATCTGGTATTCACTTTTATATAAAGAATTGAATTTTGATCCTTTTTGTTGTTTCACACACCCACCCCGACATACATTGCCAGGGGCTCGACATTGGAACAAAATGAGTTGCCAACAAAGTCCGAACAACTTCATAGCATACTTCGGCGTCGCGAGTTCGGCCTTATATGCATCAGCTCCGAATCATGTCTTGGGTCAATAGTTGGGTTGCCCGGCTCCTGTGCTTGCTACCTTACGTTCCGCTCTATCGGCTAGGGTAGTAAAGGGAGAACTATTGTGATTGTGTTTCTGGTTCACCTGGTCAAACACCTCAGTAGAGAAAGCCGAAAACTGACTGTCATGATGCGGCGAGAGCTGGTCAACCGCTCAATGACTTAACAGGATCCTTTGAGATTCCCTCGTATTATACGAAGGACCTTCTTTGGGGTCACACATGTAAATCACCGCATTGGGATAGCTGCGTACATAACATGATCTATATCATAGATCCACCATAAAACTCCTATGGCTAAGTGAAAGTGTTAACGCCCTATAGTTTGATTGCCTAGTTCACCACATTGACACCTTCTTTTTAGACCAAGACGTTGGGTTAAGAGTGATCAATTGCTTCTCCGAACACCCCCGTATTTCCTACGAGGGGGCTGAAGCCGATGACTAGAAATCTTTCAGATTGTATAAAACCGGCTACACAGGAGGATTCAAAGGTTTTAAGAAACTCTAAAATAAACTTTATTATTTCATAATATTGTCTTTCACAATGTCAATAAATCTCACTCGAATATCATATCTTTCAAGCACCGACCCTTTATCAATCGGGCAGCCACTAATACAACTTCGAAGTAATGCTCTGGTGCGTAATGGTCCTTGCCCTTAGGTGGACTCTTCGCTGCAACATCGATGGCCTTCATCTTCGTCCAGTATGTTTTCACAATGGGCCGGACTGATGGGCTGTGAAGATACGAAGACCAAAGACTGCACCTGTGTCAGGATGGGACTCTCCTCGGTGTGGAAGGCAAGCTTGGCGATCAAATATGAAGATTCCTTCCTCTGTAACCGACCTTGTACAACCCGAGTCCCCTCTGGTGTCTATATAAACCGGAGGGCTTATTCCTGATAGGGCAACAATCATTACCGTAGTCATACATGCAAGGCTTTTAGGTTTATCCATCTGGATCTCGTGGTAGATGATATGTCTCAGTCGTATCTACTTTTCCAAACACTTTTGCCCTTGTTTTGGACTCTAACTTGCGTGATTTGAATGGAACTAACCTGGACTGACGCTGTTTTCAGCAGAATTGCCATGGTGTTATTTATGTGAAGAAACAAAAGTTCTCGGAATGACCTGAAACTCCATGGAGATTATATTTGGAAATAATAGAAAATACTGGCAAAGAATCAAGGCTAGGGGGCCCACACCCTAGCCACGAGGCTGGGGGGCACGCCCCCTGCCTCGTGGGCCCCCTGGAGCTCCACCGACCTCAACTCCAACTCCATATATCCGTGTTCGGGGAGAAAAAAAATGAGGGAGAAGGATTCATCGCCTTTTACAATACGGAGCCGCCGCCAAGCCCTAAACTCTCTCGGGAGGGATTTTTTGGAGTCCGTCTGTGGCTCCGGAGAGTGGAATCCATCGCCGTCGTCATCATCAACCTTCCTCCATCACCAATTTCATGATGCTCACCATCGTGCGTGAGTAATTCCATCATAGGCTTGCTGGACGGTGATGGGTTGGATGAGATTTATCATGTAATCGAGTTAGTTTTGTTAGGGTTTGATCCCTAGTATCCACTATGTTCTGAGATTGATGTTGCTATGACTTTGCTATGCTTAATGCTTGTCACCGGGGCCCGAGTGCCATGATTTCAGATCTGAACCTATTATGTTTTCATGAATACATGTGAGTTCTTGATCCTATCTTGCAAGTCTATAGTCACCTACTATGTGTTATGATACGGCAACCCCGAAGTGACAATACTCGGGACCACTCCCTGTGATGATCATAATTTGAGGAGTTCATGTATTCACCATGTGTTAATGCTTTGGTCTAGTACTCTATTAAAAGGAGGCCTTAATATCCCTTAGTTTCCGCTAGGACCCCGCTGCCACGGGAGGGTAGGACAAAAGATGTCATGCAAATTCTTTTCCATAAGCACGTATGACTATATTCGGAATACATGCCTACATTACATTGATGAACTGGAGCTAGTTCTGTGTCACCCTACGTTATGACTGTTATATGATGAACCACATCCAGCATAATTCTCCATCACCGATCCAATGCCTACGAGCTTTTCACATATTGTTCTTCGCTTATTTACTTTTCCGTGGCTATTGTGATCATCACTACAAAATACCAAAAATATTACTTTTGCTATCGTTACCTTTTGCTACCGCTACCACTACTATCATATTACTTTGCTAATAAACACTTGCTGCATATATTAAGTTTCCAGGTGTGGTTGAATTGACAACTCAGCTGCTAATACTTGAGAATATTCTTTGGCTCCCCTTGTGTCGAATCAATAAATTTGGGTTGAATACGATACCCTCGAAAACTGTTGCGATCCCCTATACTTGTGGGTTATCAGTAGATCAACTCTTGTAATATTCATATTCATCAAGATCAATCTAGCAGGACGTAGGGTATTACCTCCATTGAGAGGGCCCGAACCTGGATAAACATCGTGTCCCCTGTCTCCTGTTACCATCGACCTTAGACGGACAATTCGGGACCCCCTACCCGAGTCCCGCTGGTTTTGACACCGACACACATGCCTGGGTCGGAGAGGAGAAACTACATCGTCGTGTTCATCGGGAGCCAACAGGTTGGACGGAATGGCCGATCGAAATGAGGCCTAACGTACCGCAGAACATAGGAAACGTCATTGTGTTCGACCGACCACAATCGGAATGGGATCCTGTTCATCAGGAGGGGTCTGGCGTACCACAAAATGGAGGAAACGGACTTCTCCTAGACCTCCTATGGTTGAAACGGGGTCCTGTTGATCGAGAGGGGTATGGCGTACCACAAAACGTTGGAAACGGACTTGTGTTGGAGCGCTACGGTCGATACAGGGGTCCTGTTCATCGGGAGGGGTGTGGCGTACCGCAAAATGGGACGCCACGGGCTACTGTTCATCTCCACCGTTGACCTCCTCCAGCCTCCTTGGGGCTACTGTTCATCCACCGTCGACCTCCTCTAGCCTCCACCTGCAACTGTTCATCCACAGGCTCCTGTTCATCCAGCCTCCACTGCTCCTCCACCGGCTACTCTTCAACCAACCTTGTCCATGGGGTCCTGTTCAACCACCCCTCCATGGGCTACTGTTCATCCAGCCCTCCACCAGCTACTGTTCGACCAGCCCTCCACGGGGTCCTGTTCATCCAGCCCTCCACGGGGTCATGTTCATCCACTCCCAACCGGCTCGATCGAGGTGCTGTTCATCCAGAGGCAACGGCCTCTACTACCACGTGGTCCTGTTCATCCAGCCCCCACCGGGAACTGTTCATCCAACCCCTCCCCCAACAACACTCATTGTTCATCAAGAGGTAGCATCGATCGGCTTCAGTTAGCAGCAGTAGCGAAGGAATCACTCGGGTTCAGTTAACAGCAAGGGATCATTTGTGGTTTTTTAACATAGCGAGGTGCAATCGCTTAGGTTCAGTTAGAGTCCAACATCTCGCTCGGGTTTAGTTAGAGCGCAACGCCTCGCACACACGCGCGTACGTGTACGAGAGAAATGTGCAAACCTCCATGCAACGCTCGGCCCCGACCACCCACCGTAATCGGGAACTCCCCGATATTTTCCTTGCCCTCGCTTCTACCACGATTTTTTCCATCATGGACGGCCCAAAGAATGTCATGCAGCTGCATCTCCAGCCCGCCCAGGACGAAAAGCCCATTTTTTTGTCATGATTTTTTGTCATAGAAGTAGGAGCCCACCACATCTATGATGATACCAGGTTTTTTCACAATTATCGTCATAAAAGTGTCATAAGCATGACAGAAAAAAATTTGTTTGGCCCAAAATGCCATGGATGTGTCTTTTTTTAGTGGACCCGCTCCACGAATGCCATATTCAACTCCATCGGCCCTACTTTACTGATGCCGCAACCGCATTAGGTTATTCAATTTGTACTCCTTTGGTTTTTCTCTTCTTTATCATGGAATTGTTCACTTACCATAGATGAGCTTTCTGGTATGTCGACCGGTGCCGCAACCGAAGCACTGGAGCCGCTTCAGCAATAGCGTCAGCTAGCCCAAACTCAACTACAACACAACCACCATCGATGATCCTTAGCTTTCACTTATGACAACGATACCCATACGCCGCCGAGAATCAGGTACTATTATCCAACGGCCGACGCCTACGTTCACTTTCTTAGCATAAGCACCGCACCTTCAAATTTCTTCAGGGCATCATTCAATTTTTCATCAGACGCATAATTCTACTTACACCTGTAGGGTCATACGTGTGGCAGTGAATAGGTTACATGTGCTAAATTACAAACCATTGCACATATAGTTACAGTGCTTTTGTTTTGTCCTATGTATTAGTGTACTCCGTAGATATCAGTGCCTACTATTTTACTTCTTGCATGCTATATTTATGATAATGGTGTTGTTCTGATGCCATCTGTTTGTTACATCACACTGCTTCTATGGCCAAGTCTGGATACTCTAACTTAGCTAGAGCTTAGAGTTAGTTTCTGGCTCATGACTAACCCTGAACTAACTCTAGCCAAAAAGGTGTTTGGATGATCGTGTTAGATTGACAATAAATGCACTAGGCGAACTAGCTCCAATTAGCACCTCTTGGGTGGCATAAGTTTTTTTGGATGGGTTAGATGCAAATAGCTCAAACTAGCTGTAACGCCCTCGATGCGGCTATATCTCCCACGTGTTGAAGCACGACTTAGAGGCATAACCGCATTGAAAGTAATGTCGCAAGTGAGGTAATCTTCACACAACCCATGAAATACATAAGGGAAAGAGATACATAGTTGGCTTACAATCGCCACTTCACACAATACATGAATAAAACATTACATCATCCATATACAAACAAGGTCCGACTACGGAACCCAAAATAAAAGAAGACTACCCCAAGTGCTACACAGATCCCCGATCGTCCCAACTGTGCTCCACTACTGATCAACTGGAAACGGAACAACATAACGAACACGATCTTCATCGAGCTCCTCCTTGAGCTTGGTCGCGTCACCTGCATGGTTTCATCGGCACCTGCAAGCTGGTTTTGGAAGTATCTGTGAGTCACGGGGACTCAACAATCTCACACCCTCGCGATCAAGACTATTTAAGCTTATGGGTAGGGAAAAGGTATGAGGTGGAGCTGCAGTAAGCACTAGCATATACGGCGGCTAACATACACAAATGGCAGCGAGAAGAGAAAGGCAAAGCACGTTCGAGAATCTATGATCAAGAAGTGATCCTAGAACAACCTACGTCAAGCATAACTCCAACATCGTGTTCTCCCCGGACTCCGCTGGACAGAGACCATCACGGTTACACACGCGGTTGATGCATTTTACTTAAGTTATGTTTTAGGTTTTCTACAACCGGACATTAACAAATTCCCATCTGCCCATAGCCACGGGCACGACTTTCAAAAGTTCAAATCCCTGCAGGGCTGTCCTAACTTAGCGCATCACAAGCTCTCACGGTCAATGAAGGATATTCCTTCTCCCAGGACGGCCCGATCAGACTCGGAATCCCGGTTACAAGACATCTCGACAATGGTAAAACTAAACTAGGAAAGCCACCCGATGCGCCGACAATCCTGATAGGAGCTGGACATATCTCGTTCTCAGGGCAACACCGGATGAGACATCCTACAAGTAAAACCAACCCTCAAGTTTCCCTGAGGTGGCCCCGCAGTCAACTCAGTTCGGACCAACAATTAGAGAAGCATTGGCCC